>NC_135483.1:151286075-151586075 GCF_052094955.1 Ictidomys tridecemlineatus | reverse complement strand
TTTATAAGTCTGCTGATTATTCATTTTATATGTACATTAATTTTTGTATTTGAATTATGTCTGTCTCCCTGAATGAACTACACATTTCAAGTAAAAAAGAATAAATGTCATTTTCAAACTAGTTACTGTACACAAGTGGACCCTCTCTGGATACCAAGTACAGAATGGGAATAAACATGGTCGCATTCCTATCTATAACTTTCCTCTATTGCCATAATATTCCTTTCACTGATTTAAATAAAGGATACTTTGTTTTGTCCCAAACCAAATTGAATGACAATAGAATTACTTTACATTTCAGTTAAATTCATATGACAATTATGTTGGAACTTTGACTTTGGATTATCTTTGGATTTTGAATAAAGTGTGTAAAGAGGCAGTCAGATTGAGTCTAAGGGTGTAGTTTGGTACACTTATTAAGTCTTTATATGAGAGGAATACTTGGTATTAAATGATTCTTTTTAAAGAATATTTATTTTGCTAAGCTATTGTGCTTATGTTTATAATGTTCTTATTGCTATTTCTGCCTAAAAATGAACTATCTCATATTAGTAACATAAAACAGCACCTTTTTATTATGATTCTGAACTCTGATCGTCACATATTCAGGACGAATATGGTGGGGATGGCTGTCTCTGCTCCATCATATTCTTGGAATGAATCAAAAATTGCTGGCTGGACTTCTCTGAGTGCTTATTCATTCATACCTCTCTCAGGTGAGACTGCCTGGCAGCCAGAGGTTTAGTCAGAACCATCTGCTAGGACATTGAATGAGACCTTCCCTCACAACTGGTAACTGAAATATGAACTGTTATTTTGCTTTTCTGAAATACAGGTGCAATTTTGACATATTCTAAAGAATACACAAACATGCACACACACACACACACATACACATCATAAAGAACATACTTTCTTTGAATCAAACTGAATTACCCTAAATAGACTTTATTTTAAAACTATTGTGGCTATTGAATATTCAAAATAAAATGGTTTAATGGAGCAGGAATAGATTATATTTATCACTACATATACTCATATATCTACTTGCTTATTTAGACTTGTGTTCTACAGGATTATCAAATAAGAATTCTACAACCACAAAATTCATCAACTTTCCTTACCCAAAGATCTATCTCATCTTCTAGAGTAGATTTTAAATGAAGATCAATTAAGTTAGTCCAAGATTAAAACGAATATCAAGAGGCTAGACAGTACTCCTTCACTCACCTCTTAAATTCAATGTCATGCACTCAGCCTACTTAATACCTCTCCATTCACCTTCCTACACTGAGCATGTTAAAAGTTGTCATTAATTAGTACTGAAGATCAAATTGTAAAGGAATCATGAAAATTGGGGTAAAAAAGCCATTGAATAATTGTTAAAATAAACACCCAGTAAAGAAGAAATTCCTGAACCTAATTTGAAGTAGAGCAATCTTTCACAATCTTATAAGTACCTAAAAAGAGACAGAACTCACTTCTTTTAAACCTTAAAAATCTCCAACGGTGGGTGAAAATGACAAATGATAGTTGCTGCCCTCCAGAGGTAAAGGTAAATTCCGAATGTAATCATCAGGCCAGTGCAAGAAACCAGTTCCCATCCTAAAGGGCAATTTGGTGCTAAAGAGACACAAGTCACTGGGGAGATTATGCATCATTGCTGTTTAGCAGTTTGCTGAATCCATCTGGGAACAATTGCCATGTTCTTTGTTTAAGCTAATAAAGCTGTGGCCTGAAGCTGTGTGTCATTAAGGCATCTCTAGAGTCTGATTGCCTGAGGGGACCTGGAATCATGAGCCAGGAGAGTGGGATGGTTAGAGATGTGCTCTTGGCTGTGTTCCCAATGCACTTGGCAAAGGGCAGCTTCTGTATGGCACTTGTACGTTTTTAAATGACATTTTAGACATTTAAGGCACTTGGTGTTTATATGTATCAAAACAAGAAAAACTGACAAGAGGCTGTAAACTAACATGCCAAAGTGACACGAACACAAAAAAAGTTTGCAGTCTTTAAAAAAAAAAATGCACACAGTTCTCATTTCCTCATATTGGCAATGCCAATTTAATAGCAATGCATTCACTATAAGGTATTGACTCTGTTACATGGTACGATTTAGCATATTCTAGAAATTGGTAACCGATGATCAAAGCACTAACATTAGTATTATTTACAAATTTTACATTGTTTAGATTGGATAATTTTCTCCAGCATAATTTTAAGATTCTAAAGAAAAGGCTTCCTATGAGGCTATAGGACTTTGAAAATGCCAGGGATTCCATAGATATGATATTTTTTTTGTACTTAAAAATCCTACCTAAACAAAGGACATGCTCAAAACCATATTTATTAACCCAACAGATATGCAAGAACAACTACACAGGTGAAAGGGATCTCATTTACATATGTCAAATTAAGTCCCCATGTTCCAAAAAGATACCAGAAATTTAAGTGGGTTTTAAATAGGTCAGAAAAATCTACTCAAGTTTAGAAAGGCCTCTCAGCTACCAGACAAGTGATTACAACCCAGGCAGCTCTTGAAAGCCAGAAACTGCCATGCTGTGCTGAATAAATTCTCCTGAATGACCTTTCCATGACAACTTTCTCATTTCCTATAATGTGGAGACAATTAGGTGTTAAATTACGTGTTTGTGGAGCAAAGCAGCAACCTTTGAAGCAGAGGTTTCACTGCAGAATGTACTGGGTGGATGTGTAAAAATAGCTCCTAACAAGTAATATAGTTGTACAGTGTCCAGTTCCTTAATTTAACAAATGAGAAAACTGATGTCTAAATAATTTCACCAAGTTGATGAGAGCAACACAGTGATTATAAATCTGAGTAGCTCTGAAATTCACAACTAAATTCTGAAGCTGGAGACTTTTTTATCAACATGATAGGTTTGTAATTTTAAGTGCTTCCAAATTTGCCATTTTTCTACCCAACCAAACGTTCGCTTAATGATCATTTAATATATATGAGACTATGGAGATTAAAGGAAGCATATAGCATTTTCTAGCTTTCAAGAGATTAATAAAGTAAACTCTCTACACTCAAGGAGGTCAGTCCTAAGTCAATAGATAGACTTTTGAAAAAAAAATTGTAAGTAGGCCAGTACTGTCTATAAGTAGTGAGATAGAGCAGTGAGAAAAAAAGAAACAGCATAACTGTCTAATTGAGCTAACCAATAAGTATAAGTTTGCAAAACATGCTTTATTTAAAGTATCCATTAAGTGCTTCACTCACTTAGAGGTTAAAGAATTTAAGACATATACTGAATGCATGAGAAGGAAGAAAGTCAAAGGAGAGCTTCATCTTGACAGGACCAAAGATAGAGGCCAAAGCAAAAAGGTAACCCCAGGAAAGAAGTACCAAGGAGAAAGAGCAAGGTGTGTTTGGGTAACCATAATATATTTTGAGTGATTATCGGAATGATACATTGAGAATTCCAGGAGAAACACCTATAGAGTCAGGCAGTTGTCATAACTTTAAATCTTGCCTTAGAAGGAAGGTGGTTAAATAAAATAGCAAATAAATGACAAAGTAAAATCACAGATTATCATTCACTTATTAAATTTCTATTTCAATCAGAACAAAAAAAAGATCTTTGACTAGCTCTCTTCAACTCTAATTTTCATTCCTTATTTTTTTAAAAAAAGTTGTCAAGTTAGACAAAATCTTTTGTAAGTTGGCCAAAGAAATTGTCAAAATCTTTCGTAAGTTGGCCAAGGAAATATTCATCACAATATTTTTTTCTTTCCAGAAAAAAATATTTTTCTTTTAATTTTCCTATTAATTCAGTGTTACTAAATTTTTAACACCCAGCTCAAATCCTAATTCTCCCCAAAACTTCTGTGCTGACCATTCAGAAATGAGCAATGTATTGTTACAGGTTTCCTCACATTAGTACTCTCTACCTGACAAACACTTATTCCAGAAATAGTTTAAAAGAGCTTAAAGTTAAAGACCAACCTCACACATCTTTTTATTTTCACAAAGCCTGCCATGGTACAGTACCTCTAATCTGCAAAATAAAATATTTAACACTTTATGAATCAGTAGTTTTGATAGAAATGTACAAATAAGTATAAAATTCAACTATCTTGTGACTTTGACATTATTCTGTCACAGTAGACTCTCAGATATGGATATTCTGTTTAGTTTCCATGATGCTAGTCACATCACAATAACACAAACAAGAAGTTTATATGATAGAATATTTATTTCAGCAATAGGCATGAGATTAGGTCACTTGCATACTGGTGCCACATTTTACTTAAATTATTATTTTATTATTTATTTGATTTTATATTTACTACTGTTATCAATTTAAAAAACCTATTAAATTGATGTTCACATATTCTGGAGAGCAGAGGAAATTGTATTTCATTCTCCAAATAGCCCAAATCGGTCAACAGCCTCATTGTCAAGAATAATATTCTTATGTTTTCTTAATAATATATTCGCTCTTTTTCCTATAAAGAAAAATACTTAAAAATTCTAAAGACTTCTCACGTTGCCTCATGTAAAGCCATGAGTTTGCCTCTATTTTGGAGGACATTATTAGGAATTTTGTCTCTTTGGCCCTCATATATGAAGACTTTGCTGGACATTGCCTGCATACTTCCTAATGAGAATCCTTCCCCCTCATTTCTGCTTAGTGATCTTCTGAGGTCAAATTTGTCAAATTAAGCAGAGAAAAATAATAAAAGATACTTTACTCCATTTTTTTAATCTTTATAATTATTTAATAGTTCCTAATTCTGGAGAAGGTAGGGAAAGAAAACAACAAGAGGGTAGGGAAAGAAAACAATAAGAATTGCTTTTGGCTCTCCTTCTTCCTTATGGCCCAGAGATATCCATCTATTGTCTCCTTTTAGAACTCGGTCCAGAATTCAAAGAAAATCCCACCTACAGTGTTCTGTTGGGAAACTGGAGTCAGCAGAACTAGAATGTTGTATGGTTCATTGAGAGGCCATTTTCCCTTTTTATTGGATATATTATGAAGCTGGTAGGCAGGTGACTGACTTTCAAATTTGCATGAAAGTGACTGCTTCCTAAACAGACTTCAAGAGGCAGCTTATCTTTACCATTAGCACCTGTTAGCCTTCAAGAGTCTTGATTTGCATTTTATTTAGATATTTGAGTAGGCCATGAGTGACTCCAATTACATAAAATGAGTGGTAAGTTGGTCCAAGTGCAAGAGAACTCCAGTGATGGCAATAGCGTTCTCATCTCTTCAAAAAATAAATAAATAACATTTTTTTTGTAATGTTAGTTCTCTGCTGAATTAAACTGTAAAACTAGGAAACAAACTTTTTAAATGATTTTTGTCTGTTATGGTGTAAATTTTTGTATTATCAAAATATTAATTAGGTAGAGACTGGAATTTTGTATGGATTAATTCAAACTAAATTTTGATACTAAATCTCTAACTCAATCTTAATATTATGATTGATTTATTGTTATGATTTACATATTGTAATTCAAAATAAGAAAAGTAAGCCAGTTATATATTAAGTGTGTAGAAAACTATGATACTAATACTCTTAGTAACATTTATTGATCAGTTTTAGGATAAAACTGAAAATAAGTGATTATCAATTTCCTTGATTTAATTTGCAAAAATTTAATCTGTTACAATTAATTTAATCTGACATAATAAATTTAAGCTGATTTTATATGTAAAAAATTTTCAAAGTTAATTGCTAGTTGAGACTTCTGACATGTCAAGGGAATGATGACTATGTCATTAGTATGCAGCCCAACTGGTGCTCTTGTATCATTTTCTTGTCAATGATTTTGATGTTACACACCTAATGGGCTTGGCTGAATACTGGCATTTCATTGTAAACATAATTTGCCACTTCCATAGTGTGCCATCCCCAAAGTGGAACATCTGACAAATGTGCAAACAGATTTTTTACTGCAAATTTGTAACACCTCAGTGCCTGTTATTGAAAAACTTATCTGCAGATCTGATATCTTATTATTATTCTATGCTTCGAAAGAGTCTGTAAAAAAGTAAAGTTTGAATGGGGGAAAATTACATTGTAAAGGAAGTATTGGTAACATAAGATATTTAATGAACATTTCCTTTACTAGTAAATACACATTTTCAGAGATATTTTTGCATATAAACACTTTCTACCTTTCTAATTCTGGTGGAAATTCACACAGTAGAATGGTTATCATGGTACTGGATCTATTTTATGGGAGTAACAATATCTCTAATATTAGAGAGAAATAATCATAAATATAAATCAACTATCCTTCTCAGGTTGAATGTTAAATATACAAAAAGGGAGTATGTGTTTTGTTGTTGTTGCTGTTAAGATGTTTTTACTATATATGCAACAATTACATGTATTAATGGAAGTAACAGCTGTGAACACATAATTGATTTGTTAATAATCTAAAATACAAATAATTTGTATCACTGGGTATGAAAACCACCAATAGCAAGAACTAGCAAACTCTTTATAAAGATAGAAAATATTTTACACTTTGCAGAACATATGATATTTGTTGCAACACAGTAAATTTGCTATGGTCAGAGAAAAATCAGCCATAGGCAGTACACAGGGAGACAAAATAAAAGGTATGACTATATTTCAATAAAATTTTATTTTTCAAAAAAACTGGCTAGCCCTAGATTATAGGTTTCTTATGCTTGATCTATACACAAAAAGGAAATGTGTTTTCTACTGAAGGAGGTCAAACATCTAGTGAGAATTCATTGCCTTAATCTATTTTAATACTATTTCTTCGTAGTATAGTTTAAGGTCTGATATCGTAATGCTTCCTTATTCACTCTTCTTGCTAAGGAATGCTTTGGCCATTCTGGGACTCTTATTTTTCCAAATGAATTTTGTGATTGCTTTTTCTATTTCTATAAGGGAATAATATTGGGATTTTAATTGGAATGCATTGAATCGGTATAGTACTTTGGATAGGATGGCCATTTTGACAATATTAATTTGCCTATCCAAGAGCATGGGAGATCTTTCCATCTTCTAAGGTCTTTGTCAATTTATTTCTTTAGTGTTCTGTAGTTTTTATTGTAGAGGTCTTTCACCTATTTTATTAAGTTGATTCCCAAGTATTTTATTTTATTTTTTTTTTGAGGCTATTGTGAATGGGTAATTCTCCTAATTTCTCTTTCAAAGGATTCATCACTGATTTAGAGAAATGTATTTGATTTATAATTATTGATTTTATACCCTGCTACTTTGCTGAATTCATAAATTAATTCTGGAAGTGTACTGGTGGATTTTTTTTTTTGATCCTCTAAGTATAGAATCATGTCATCAGCAAATAATGATAGTTTGAGTTCTTATTTTCCTTTTTGTATCCCTTTAATTTCTTTTGTCTGTATAGTTGCTCTGGCTAATGTTTCAAGGAGTATGTTGAATAGAAATGCTGAATGAGGGCATTCCTGTCTTGTTCCAGTCTTTAGAGGG
Source organism: Ictidomys tridecemlineatus (assembly GCF_052094955.1). Lineage (NCBI taxonomy): Eukaryota > Metazoa > Chordata > Mammalia > Rodentia > Sciuridae > Ictidomys > Ictidomys tridecemlineatus. The sequence continues at coordinate 151,578,614 of NC_135483.1, read as the reverse complement.
AATGCTTCCAATTTTTCTCCATTTAGAATGATGTTGGCCTTGGGATTAGCATAGATAGCTATATTGAAGTATGTTTCTACTATCCCTAGTTTTTCTAGTGTTTGGAACATAAAAAGGTGCTGTATTTTTTCAAATGCTTTCTCTGCATCAATTGATAAAATCATGTGATTCTTATCTTTAAGTCTATTGATGTGATGAATTAGATTTATTGATTTCCATACTTTAAACCAATATTGCATCCCTGGAATGAATACCACTTGATCATTGTACACTATCTTTTTAATGTTTTTGTATGCATTTTCATCTTTTAATTCATTGGAATGTTTAATTGGGCAGTTATCATAAATAAAAACTCTATATGCTTTTTGGAAAATTAGAGGTTTTAAAATGAAATGTATGCAAGAATATCTAAATGGTTTAAATATTTATGTCATCTGAACATTTTATAAACTACATGCATAAATTATCAATATAAATATATATATATACACATATCTATATACACACAGGGATGTTTTATTATGACATTTTGAATGCCTACACTAGAAAGTAAATACTGATATTGACTATATTACTATGAAATGTGCAGTATATGCACTAAATCATACATATTTTATAAAGACTAATATAGTATTTGCAGGTAAAATATTGGCATGTGAAAATAACAAAAAGACTGATCATTAAGGATTCATAAAATACTTCAACATGGCATCTTCATTACCAAATGAATAGAGCCAGAAAAACTGAATCTTCTAAACACATACATTGATCACATTTTCCACATTTCTAATCTTCATACCTACCAGGAAGTTCAAAATAGTTTATTTTTAGTTCAAATTGTTTTATATTGGTTTGTACCAGAAAATACTAAGCAGTTTTTCCCCTGCATTCATATTCTACTCTCCTTTTCTTTCGTTGGATGACTTGGACTTATACAAAAATGTTTAAAAATTTAATTTTTAAGGGCAAGCCATCTTGTAAAGAAATAGTAATAGAGAAAAAAATACCTAACTATACTCCTTAATTTGGGAGAAAGTACTATTAAAATATTTTATAACCAAAGAAGTATCCATATTTTGTCCTTATAAAATTCTATCCTTTATATCTGTCAAACCATAACTTGCATGGGATATTTCTTCTATGTAGTTTTTCATAAAACATTGTGTTACAGATACTCTCTTAGTGATAAACTACTTCAATTCTTGATATGGGTATCCAAAATATTCTATAGAGGTTTGATTGCACTGAGTTTGAGTTTATAAAACAATAGCTAGTACAACGTTTTACAATATTTTAAGAAGTAAAATTTTAGGAAATCAGAACACAAGTTTTTCTTGTGTGTTTTTCTAAGAGAAAGACATATGTCTAAAATGAACTGTTAAAAAATATGTTTATGGACATATGTGCTAGAGATGGAAAACAAAATTAATTATTACAAGTAGATAATCATTTAAACATCAAAATTCACTATTTTTCTCTATTTTGTAAAGCATTTTTCTTAAAATTAATCTTTATTTCTGAATTCTAAAACCTGTCTTTATTGAACATGTGGGCTTCACATTTCCCTTGACTACTTTCTAGTTCTTCCAAAATTAAGGATTCAGTATGTTTTATCTATAGAATATATTAGTGCAAAAATTAAGAGTTTTTAAATGTAATCTATTGAAAATGAAAAATAAATTATATGTCTAAGCATTAAGATTTAATCTAAAATTTCATATATGTATTATTCTGAATGATATCCCTAACCCATGAATCTAAATATTGAATTCAAGTCAGTGTCATGCTACTAATGTGGTTTGCATTTCCAAAAATAATTTAGCTCTTTAAAGTTAATTATTTAGTATCACTTCACCCCAAATTGTGGAATTGTGTAGATATAAATCCAATCTTCCATCCATTATGGTTTGAATGTGAGTGTCCCTCCAAAGCTCATGCATGATACAATGAAAGAAGCTTCAGAGAATAAATTATTGGGTTGTGAGAGCGTTAACCTAATTGGTGTATTAATCACCTGATGTGATTAATTAAGTGGTAACTAAAGGCAGGTGGGGTATGGCTGGAGGAGACCAGGCATTGGAGGCATGGCTTTGGGATATATATTTTGTATTTGGATAGTGGAGTCTTTCTTTGTTTCCTCATCTTCACAAAAGCTGCCACCCTCTGCTACACTTTTTACCATGGTCTTCTGCCTAACCTTGGAACCTAAGGAATAGAGCTAACCTTCTATTGACTAAGATCTCTGAAACAGTGAGCCCTCAAATAACTTTTCCTCATCTACAATTGTCTAGGTTGGGTCTTTAAGTCACAGTGTCAAAAAAGCTGACTAAACAGAAACTGTTACCAAAAAATGGGGTTGTTACTGTGCCTAACTTGACCATGTGGTTCAGAAGCTTTTGAGCTTTTTGGAATTGGTGGGAGAAATTTTGAGGTGTGTAGCAGTGCAAGCTAGAAATGCTTTAGATTGTTGTAAGTAAAAATTAATGGCGAATTCTGGTGGGAGCTCAGAAAAGCAGAATGTCAGTAGGACCATGGTCAGTGAAGACAGGGCACAAAAGGGTTTCTAAAAGGAGGACTCTATTGAAATTTGGAGTAAAGGCCATTCCTTTTATGTTCTGGCTAAGAAGTGGTCTGCATTATGTCCATGTCCTGCGACTTTCTGTGAGGCTGATTTTAAAAGTGATGGACATTTTAATCTGGCTAAAGAAGTTTCTAGGCAGCATAGCATTCAGGAAGTGGCATGGGTATTGATGGCAGCTTTTAGCCAAACATCATTTATTGCGATGTTTAGGAGTAGAAAGCAGAGCAGAAAGATGTGGAGAATGTGGACTTGATAGGAATAAAATAAGGCTAAGGAAGTTGCAGTTAAAGACATTATTGTCACTAAAGAAATGCTAAAAATTTATCCAAGAGATAATAAGAGAGATGGCTTTAGGGCATCTCAAAAGCTGGCAAGACCACACCCATCTCAAGCTCCTGGGAGTAAAAGTGAAAATTCTCTTAGAAGAGACTAGTGGAGCACCCTTCTTGCATAAGGGGTCCTAGGAAGATTTTTTCAGCATTCTCAGCTACCCAGTCACTCAGAGGCTGCTACAGCCAGGGTCCCTGGTGGTTTGGCTACTGCTCCAGATGGTGGAAGACCCTGGTGTCAACCTTGTGGTGCTAATTCTGTAGGAATGCAGGATCCTGTAGTTAGGGGCTCATGGAGGCTTCAACCAAGATTTCAAAGAAAGGTCTTGGAAGCCCGACAAAGTGCAGCAGGGTCAGAGTCCCTGTGGGCACTCCTTGAGAAGGCAAGGTGTGAAGATTTGGGGAGGAAACTAAAGCTGCAGTGGAGACCCCTGAGAATAAGAAATTCCAGTAACATGGGACATTGTCCTAGGAAAGCTGTGGGAATTGAGCCTGAGGAACCAACAGAAAGGTCACTTGGGCAGCAACCAACAAGGGCACAGGGGTGGAGCTAAACTAGTCCTTTGGAGAGAACATCATTAAGCTGTGTGCTGCAGATGCCAGACTTGGAGCTATAGAAGTTTTTTTTTGTTTTGTTTTGTTTTGTTTTCAGTTTCACAGGAGCTCACAATGAGATTGCCTTAAGCCTCAAAGAGGAATTTGGACTTCAAATTTGAGTAATCTCAGAACTGCTGACTACGGGGACTCTCAGAAATGAGAAAAAAAAATAATTTCGGCATTGTGAGATGGTTGTGAGATTTGGGAGACCAGGGGAGGAATGTTGTGGTTTGGATGTGAAATGTCCCCATATAAGAAGACAATATAAGAAGACTCAGATTAGAAATGATTGGTTATAAGAGTCTTAACCCAATCAGTGATTTAACTCCGTGATTGGGATTAACTGACAAACAAAGTGCAGCAGTGGTAATTTAAGTGGAAGAGTATAGCTGGAGAAGGTAGGAATTAGGGCCTGGCTTTGGGTATATATCTGTATCTGGGGAAGAGACTCTTTCTCTGTTGCCTGATCACCATGATATGAGCTGCTTTTCTCCTGCATACTCTCCTGCCATGATATTCAGCCTCTCATTGAACACTGAGAAATGGAGCCAACCTTCTATGCCCTAAGACCTCTGAAACTGTAAGTCCTCAAATAAACCTCTTCTCTATAGCTATGCTGATTGGGTCATTTAGTCACAGCAGCGAAAAATCTGACTAAAACACCATCCAATGAAAACTAGACAAAAAATAAATCGTTATTTATTTTTAAATAACAATTTTAACTTTTAATGAGCAGAGTAAAATATATTTATATAATTCTAAAATATACTATGCTATGAAATAGAAATTAAATCTGTATTATATAATAAAGTGTGATAGATAAAAATTAAAGTATTTAATTGTACATAATGTTCTTATATATTAACTAATTAATGTAAATTAACATTAATTAATATAAAATATTATTAATATCTTCATAATATTTAGATAAGTGAAAAATATAAAAGTCTGTACAGAAGTATTTGATAGACTCATATTATCAGTATACATTGAGTTATTATATTCATCTCATCAAGTTAACAAACATTAGCTTTTCATTGCTACTTCTGAAATTTGAAGGAAATATATTTTAAAAATATAAACAAATAATAATAATTCCATAGCACAATGCTCAAATCCCAAATTTATTCTTGCTTTCTAAGTTAATATTGAATTCATGTCCATTTCTTGCTCTTTCTCATTAGGGAATATTGATCTGTGTACAAATATGCAAGGCCAAAAAGAGTAGCTAGAAAATTGTGTGACTTAACGAGTGCTTTTTGTAGGCTACACTGCTATAGTGGAAACTTAATTATAAACAACACAAGTTACACACCACAGTGACAATCCTACTCATCAGTTCATCATTCAAATAGATTGGGAGAAAAGACTCTGTGGGACTGGTTGTGTATAATTTCAAAAAGAAAAATTTTTATGCAATGTCAGGTGGGCTTTCTTGCACTTTATATAATAGCATTTTCTTAACTTCAAGTTGAAATTGGATGCTTTTACCCCCAATTTTGAGGACAATAAGAAATCTAAGTTCAACAAACAAGCATTCATTTATTCACCATGCTAAGATTATTTTCTCATTGCATTTTGATAGGAAAAAAAAAAGAGCCTTTAGACGTGTCTTTCAAACAAGCAGCTTTATCCACCCTTTTTCCCCCTCCTCTTCCTTCTTTCACTCAAAATGAAATGGCGAGCAATTAAACCAGGTTGCTATATTTGGTGCATCCAAACTTCACAAGTTGATAGCATAATGATTTTAATAACCACTTTAAATGTAACATGGTGACAAGCTGACACCTGAGGTTTGTGTCCTGCAATTTTATTTTCTACCATTCAATTGTTACACTACAGGAATAGTAATATGACTAGACTGAAGGATACAATGTTTTATTTGCTTCTGATTTAGATCTGATATACATAGTTAGCATACTTTTTAAAATTCAAAGTAAAATTTATGTTAGGTTGGATAGGGACTACCTGGAAAAAGCACAAGCATTGTATGTTAAGGACAATTCATACAACAATTTTTTCTTTATTAAAAATAAAATATATAAACGTCATTTATTGATGGCCTTTAACAACTGAGAAGAATGTCACAAAAATATGACAATGCAACTACTCTTCTATTTAAATGTTTTAATATATTTAACCTTTACTTCCCTTTTTAGCTACTAATGATCTTGTGAGAAAATTTATTTTTTATTAAGGAAATAATAATCTTATTAGAACTTCAGTTTTGTACAATGTCATAGATAATCTTTTAGTACTTTTGTAAAAAAAATACTTTGGCCTAAGTGTACATGAATTGTGTAGATGTTATATGTCACATATGAGTGTAAACACTATGTATTATTACACTGTCATGACAACTTGTTCTATTTTAGCTTGCTTGAAAAAAGATTTTGCTCATCATTCTTGATTGTGATGATAAATTAGCAGAATATAGAACAATCATCACTGAATATATTCTTGTAAGGAAATTGATAAGATTCCTTACTTTAAAAATGTTAATGAAATGTTTTCATGCAAATTAAATAACATAAATAACACATGATTTTTATATCTAAAGTTGTGTGCATTTTGAGAAATAATTATACTGAATTTCAATATTTATACTAATGATCTCTTAGTTGTTAAAGATAAAGCCATAGCAAATATATATATCGAAAAGTGGATAAAAATATGACTCCTCTGCCAACAGCAATTATAAGTTCATTTTTTCCCCTGTCATTGTTGGTCAGTTTGTCAGGGCTTGTCCATTTACTTATTTAGTGTTATTTATTAAATGCCTTCTAAAGTCAGTAGTAAGGATACAAAATATAATTACTTCTTTGCATCCCAGGGATCCAAAGTGGGTGTTTTCTTATTCCTTTTGATGTGAACTTATCTTCTTTGTTTCTATGGTTCACAAGTGATTAAACATTTTCAGCCTTAGTTCAGTTTTGTGATTCTCCACATTATTGTAAAAGATAAGTGCAAGTGCTACACTTTCTAATTGTTAACATAATAAACATCTCTTTTGGTTAGACTCATTATTTCTTATAATAGACTTATTATTTCCTGAATGTTTTGGGAATGACAAACTCTGTCTTCCATACTCACTAACTCAGTCTCTCTCTCTCTCTCTCTCTCTCTCTCTCTCTCTCTCTCTCTCTCTCTCTCTCTCTCTCCTCTCCATCTATCTATATTTAATCCCTTTCCACTTGTGAATAATTGTCAAAATCTCAAACTCCTCAAATATTTGAACATCTTTTTTTAATTGCTAATGACTTCCAGCCTTTAAGCTTGAAGCATCTATTATTAAAGCATAAAATCTTTTTAGTAAAACTATGCTTCATTTTATTTCAAACTAATTCAAACATTTTGACCAACATAATGAAGTGCTTATATTTTATCTCCTGAAATCTTTTTACTTTTCTTTCAGTGACATCCTACAGGAAGGTGCTGAAATATTCAGAAAATATTTTTGATTGGCTAATCTACTATTTCCAATTAAATTATGATAGGTAGTCTAAGATTGCATTCAGTAGCATTCATTTAACAATCCCTTTCCAAGAGCAGGTCTCCAGCCTAAGTATCTGACATTGACAGTTAAGTACATACCAATATACAACATTTCTTAAAATGAAAGACAGAGCAGGGCATGATAGCACATGCCTACTAGGCCTGTAACCCCAATGACTTGGGAGGCTGAAGCAAGACAAGTTCAAGGTCAACCTCTGCAATCTGGGGAGACCTGCAATCACACAGTGAGACCATATCTCAAATTGAAAAGGTCTGGGATATAGCTCAGTAATAAAACACCACCAACTTAAATCCTTAGCACCAAAAAGAAAAAAAGAAAATTTGTAAATATTGATAGACTATTAGGAAGCTTAAGATTTCTCAAGGAAGTTATGAATACCTAATACCAAATCTTTCATATCTGAAATTCCTTTACATTAGTATATCTATATGCTTATTCTAAATAACTATAAGCAAAACATTCTCTAAATATTATCACCATACAACCAGAATCAGTTTTGCCTGGGGACATGTTAGGTATGAATCCTGTGGGGCCTGCCCCACCCCTCCTAAACCAGAAATTCTGAGGGTCCACATAGAAATATGTGTTTTCATACGACCTCCAAGTGAGTCTTAGTCATTCCAGGTCTCTCAAGAATCAAAGACAGACATAGCTCATTCAAACAAAGCTGTGGTATTTTGCTTGTTCTTACTGTTATCTGTTCTAAGGTTATTTTCTTATTCCTGTAACTACATGACTCTCACAGTCACAGGTCCCCCCACTACCACTATAAATTATCTGAGTTGTGTTTTCTGGATTCATTAAACTTCCCACTCTGTTCACATTTTCCATTTTTGTCAGTTGCCTGCCACCTGTTTTCATAAATCTTGCAGTATTTGTTGTTTAGATTCCAATTCATTCTCGCTCCTTCATTTTCATGTTGCTTAATTTGTTATCCACTCATTTCTACATTTGGACTTCTCCAACATTAATGTGCACATGAAGCAAATAAGGATCTTGAGAAATTGCATATTTAATATTTAAATCAACTGCATGACTATGAAACCTGAAATTCCACATGTTCCCAGATGGTGTTCAGGCTGCAGATGCAGAGATCAGACTGTCAGTGGCAAACCAAATATGTCAATAATGTCCAGACACAATCCAGCAAGTGCTTAAACAATGATGTCAAATATATTCTCTGTGGTGGATTGAATGTTCACCCCCATAGCCAAAGGACATGTCTTCCTAAAGTTTCCAAATGTGACTGTATTTTGCAAAATAGTTCTTGTTGCCCACAAATTGAGGTCATTTTTAAAGATCATGAAATGAGATTATATGGGATTACCTGATCAGGTACAAATAGAGTGACAATTATATTTATTAGAGACTAAAGTGAGGAAGACAGGCATGAAGAAGAAAGCCATGTGGACACAGAGAAGCAGAGATTAGAGCTTCAAAAAGCTGGAAAAGCAAGGCAGTGTTCTCTCCTAGAGACTGCAGAAGAGCATGGCATTACGACAACTTGATTTTGGACCTCTAGCATCCAGAACTGACAGAACAAATATGATTATGTTCAGTCAAAAGTGTATAGCACTCATTTTATGAATATCTAAGGAAATTAATACACTATCACATATCCATGTTCTGTAAATACTTCTTTTGTATGCATATTATTGTCCAGCAGTATTCAAGTTTACATCAACAAGTTATCCAGCACATATGATAAGTCAGATATTGTCCTAGACAATGTTTACAGATATTTAGATCGATTACCCTGTGTTCATGTATTTTAATTTAAAAAGAAGCATGAAGACATTAAACATAATAAGATAAACAATGCAGAATGTTAGATTAAAAACAAATGCTATGGGAAAATGGCATATTAGCAATAGAGGATATCAAAAGTCCAAGAAAGGATGATGAGTACTCCTTTCAGCTTTACAGGTCGGCTTCCATGAGAATATGACATTTGAAGAACACTGGAATAGGACTTGAAGGAGATGATGAAGTTATTAATAGCATTATCTTGTGAAGATAACTCAGGTGGAGGAAATATTCATTCTGATATCTGGTGATATTTTCAAAGGTCCCTGGTATATTCAACAAATAATAGGGATCAATGAGATTTCGAGAGTGAGATTAATAATAAAATTAATCTTAGGAACAAATATTAATAGCTAATACCTATTTGGCATATCTGCTAGATGATCCATGTACATTATTTTTTTTTAGAGAGAGTGAGAGAGGAGAGAGAGAGAGAGAGAATTTTTTTTTTTAATATTTATTTTTAGTTCTCGGTGGACACAACATCTTTGTTGGTATGTGGTGCTGAGGATTGAACCCGGGCCGCACGCATGCCAGGCGAGCGCGCCACCACTCGAGCCACATCCCCAGCCCCAGGTACATTATTTTATTGAAACTTTACTCTACCCATTAAAGACTTATTTACACTCATCTGATGATCAGACCTGATGAAGAAAAATCACTTCTTAAAACCAGGTGACTAACAACAATTGTGTGAATCACTTTTTAATTAAAACTGACCATAGAGCCCATCTTGTGGATCAGGACACATTGGTTATTCAAAATTGGATGAAGTCAGGAAATATAATTTATTTGGAATATGAGTGGCTGGCAAGTACTTCAGAGTGAGTAATCAATTCAAATGGATGACCAGAGAATTTCTGTTTTAGCTCTGTCAGGTAAAGAGCTTGAGAGACACCATTCAAAAAGGAAAAAAAAAAAAAAAGGAACAAACTAAAATCAACTACTTTCCTTGGACTTATAGGAGAACTGGAGTTGCAATGCAAACTGCCAACCTGAAATCTGGAGATAGAAATTAATTCAGAGGGCCACACTCCAGATATTCCCAGGAGCACCTATCACTAGAGCCATAAACTGGGATGTTCACTCACTTCAGAGGTAATTTTCATAAATTGCTAGAGCTTGCACGTGAAATAGCACATGAATGCAAAATTTCTGCAGGCTTTCGTCTTAAGAGTTTCCCCACCATTTTTGTGTGTTTTATTTGAAGCTCCTCAACCAGATTCTCAAAATAAAGGAACAGGAAAGAATGTTGACTCAACTGAAGATATTCTGCATAACAAAGGTCTACTCAGGTCTAATCTCACTGGATAAAGAGCATTTCTCTAATTTCAGCCCCATCTATCTTCAAGTCTCATGTAATTTGGATAGAAGAGGTAAGGGGGGAAAAACTTCTAAAAATCAAATAATAGGGTCAAGGGACAATTAAATTACAAAGATTCAATGGGAGATTATATTATGTAGCCCCTTTTCTGTACTTTACACATGACAATGGGTCTCCTGAATACTAAAAATAGATTGCAGCTGAAAGAGATACAGAACTCAGTCTACCTTTGGAGTAGTTGTCAAGGACTCCCAAAGACAGAGAGAAATAATAATAATAATAATAATAATAATAATAATAATAATATCAAGGAAATGATTAAGCTATTGATACAACAACATCAAATAAAAAGCACAACTCAACTCCTAGCAAGATTCACATAAAACCTCATGCTAAAGACAAGTTTCTAACATTATGCCTAGATGTCTTCAAGAAATTACAATGCATACAATAAATCAAGAAAATCTACAGTCTGAAGACAGAGAACAAACCTCAGAAGCATACTAACATGAGATAGAGTTTGGCTTTACCAAACAAGGAATCTGAAATAACTGTAATTAAGCTGTTAGTAAACCTGCTGGAAAAAGTAGACAACATGAAAAAAGCAGAGAGTCAAAGTAATTGTAAGAATTACAAAGAAATGCTAATGTCATAAATACTATTACACAAATAAAGAATAACTGGTCAGATTATTGGTAGAGAGGAAATACCTAAGGCAAGAATCAGTGTGCTTGAAGATAAATCCTTAGTTGCAAAGAGGAAAAACAAATGAAAAAACAAAACAGAACAACAAATATCTAAGAATTATAGCAAAATAAACATGTACATTAATTGAACATAACAGAGAACCCAGGAATCAGTACAAATACATATTGTCATCTGATCTTTGTCAATTGAGCAAAGGATTACTTTTCCAAGAAATTCTGCTGCAAAAATTACACAAATACATACAATAAAATGAAGCTAAATACAGATCTCATATCTTTCATGAAAATTTACTCAAAATATATAAAACTCAAATGTATAAAATGCAAAGCTATCGAGACTGTAGAAGAAATCAAGAAAAAATTTATATGACCTTGGGTATCCAATAAGTGTTTAGACACTACCTCAAAAGCATAATGCATAAAAGAAAAGTGATAAATTAGACTTTCCAAAATTAAAAAGTTTTTCTCTGAGAAACTCTGGTAGAGACTAAAAGAATGAGCCATAATTAAAGAATATAGTCTAAAAACACATATTTTACAAAAGTCTTATTTCCAAAATATACAAAAAATCCTTAAAAATTCAATAATGAGAAAACAACCCAATTAAAAGTGAACAAGATGTTTGTTCAGATTGCTACCAAAGAAAATATACAGATGGCAAATAAGCCTATGAAAATTCAGCTAATATAAGTTGCCATTAGAAAATTACAAAATACAACAAGAGTGACATACTAGTATACTTCCATTAGAATGGCTAAAATGCTAACCAGACAGTATCTATTGCTAGAAGGATGCAGAAAAAATAACAGAACTCACCAGTTTCTGTGGAAATGCAAAATAGTATAACTACTTCAGAAATCAATCTGAAAGTTTATTTCAAAGTTTCGTATAATTTTAAGATGTAATATAGTTATCACACTCTTAGATATTTACTTCACTGGCTTGAAAACTTGTGTCTCCAATAACCTGCCTGTGAGTGCTTACAGAAGCATTAATCAAATAGCTTAAATTTGAAGCAACCAAGGGTAAATGGTTGTTGTTGATGAATACACCTAAAGGAATAGTATAAAGCAATGAAAAAAGTAGTTATCAAGCCATAAAAAGACACAGGGTAGTCTTATATATTCATTGCTAAGTGGGAAGGAAGAAAGCAAGTCAACAAAAGCTCTTACTATTTTATCCCTATTATATAACATTATGGAATTCACAAAACTGTAAGGGCAGTAAGACCATCAATGGTTGCCAGGGTTCAAGGGAAGGGTGAGAGGGCTGAGTAGGTGAAACAGAGAAATTTCTATACAGTAAAACAATTTTCTATGAGAGTGTGATTGGGGATATATAACAGCAAGTATTTGCCTAAATACATGCATACGTATTCAACTTTACAGCACAAAGATTGAAACTTAATGTGTGAAATTCAAAAATGTATTTGTACCATAGCAGAATCACAGCACAGAATGTAGAATGCAGAATAAATCAAAATCTAACTGCAATATGAATGTATATAAGAACCTCACTGAAGAAGTGAGAGAAAAGATGCCTTGCATCCTTTGAATTGACTGCAATCTTAAAGATCAAAAGGAAACGAAACTACATATGTATTGTGTTCTCCAAGATAAATACAAATGTCTTATTCACAAGCAAACATTTGGCACAGAATAATCCCAAATGTTTTGCATGGATATTCTGCCCCCCAAAATAGAGATTATCACTACCAACTTTTTATGCGTGGACCATATACAGTAACTATTCTACGGGGGAGAACAATCCTGAATGAATAAGGAAAGAGGGGAATTAACAGTGCAGTGGCTAAACCTGGAAATTACTACTTCAGCCAGTTGAACAAGGTCAAAATCAGCAAAGATTGATCATGAAGATTGTATGTTGCTTTGTGTTGATGTGATGAAAATGATACCAGACCTCTGTAGCATTTCTTCTCCTATTTATCTCAGTCTAATCATGACAAAATTAAAAAAAATAAAATAAACAAAATCCCAGACAAATCCCAGTGGAGGTACAGTCTATAACACAGTTGATTATCACTCCTCAAAACTGGAAAGATTATGAAAAAAAGAGAAGAAGTTTGGGAAACTGCCACAGCCAAGAGGAGCTTAGGGAAACATAAAAATTAAACATGATGCATTATTCATTGAGATCCTATAATAGAAGAAGAATTTTAGTTAAAGCTTCAGAAACTAGAATAAGTATAGAATTTAGTAACACCATATTAATATCAGTTCAGTAATTGGGTATATGTGAACCATATTAATGTTAGATAGTAGTAGAAATTGGCTGTGCTGTATATGAAGACTCTACTATCATCACAATATTTCCAAAAATCTAGCAGTGTTCTAAATATAAAATTATTTAAAATAAGGAAATATATTAAAGTTATGATGAAATTTGAATAAGAATTTGAATAAGAATTTCAAATAAGAATTTAAAAAAGTTAAAATTTGTTCAGTAAAATTCATATGGGAGAGTAATTGATGCTAATACTTTTGAAAGAATAATGAAAAAGGAAACGATTGACCCTTAGGAAATTCCTGATGAATTTTTCTGTTCTAGTGAATAGTCAAAATACGAGAGATAAATAGATTGGGGAAAGGACCAATCTTTGGATTTTTATCAACTTACATTCCAATTCAAACTGTGATCTCTGAGCTAAATTAAACAAATTTTTGAAATTCACTATTTTCACCCAATGCAAAGGAGAAGATGGTCATTTTCCTTTGTGACATTATGGTGGCTATTTAGTTATATACATTTTTAAATGCTTAGCATTTATTCAAAATACCTATCCAATGTTGGTTACAGGTATTTATTTTAACTTATATTATTTTCCTTATAAATATAGAAAAAATCATAGGTAATTGTTTATGAAATGTTTTTTTATTAATTTTTAAAATTTATATATGACATCAGAAAGCACTACAATTCATATCACACATATAAAGCACAAATTTTTCACATCTCTCATTGTATACAAAGTATATTCACACTAGTTTGTGCCTTCATCCATGAACTCTGGATAATGATGTCCTTCACTTTCCACCATCATTTCTAACCCCATATCCTTCCTTTCCCCTCCCACCCCTCTGCCCTACCTAGAATTCATCTATTCCTTCCAAGATCCCCCTCCCTATGAAGTGTTCTTTATAACCGAATAACAGGAGAACACAAGAACCTGGATGAAAGAACTTAATTGGATTGAGAATTCCAAAGAAAAGCAAGCTTTCAATTTTTTTCCTCAGTTCTTTAATGTTTAGAAATGATATGTTGGAAAAAAATATTCAATGTAGAAAGTTAAAACACTACCTTATGTGAACTTTATAAAGAGCTACAGTCTTTTAATAGACTGTAAAACTCCTGAGTTAGAATTTTCTCTGGAATCATAGAGGTACTTTTTCATGGATTTTCTGAATTTCGAATCACACACTTTTGCTGATGTTCATACATTTCAAATATGAGATGCTGCTGACCTCAGATAGATCCACCTCTGACATCAACCAGATTACACATAACAAGTATTGATCATTTGTACTCCAAATTTTGCTGACTATCCCCTACATGAAGCATCCTTTCTCTCTGAGATGACAAGGTGATACAAATCTAAAAAGAGGTGAATTGCCTAAACTCATTTTAATGAATTGTATATATTTTAAAAGCTCTAGTGCCAATAAAAGTGTATATGTGCCTACATGTATCTTCATATATGCATCTGCATGTTTATTTGTGTTATGTAAATATTGTGCATATGACTGTACTGTGTACGTACATACATATGTATTGTATATATATTTATTTTGCCTTTTGTAGCCTCCTTGCTCTTTAGTTTCAGCCAAACTTTAATTTGATTTTCAGTTAATGACAAATAACCTGGCTATGTAGCCGGGCCATTCAAAAGTTAATATAGAACTTAAAATGAAAAAAATAGACTATCTTCAGGTTAAAAAAAATTGTTTTAAGGATACTGAGGATTTAGCCCAGGGTGCTTTACCACTCAGCCACATCCCCAATCCTTTTTATTATTTATTTGTTTGTTTGTTTGTTTGTTTATTTATTTATTTTGGGACAGGTTCTCCTTAAGTTGCTTAGGGCCTCACTAAGTTGCGGAGGCTCACCTCAAAAATGCATCCCTCCTGCTTCAGCCTCCTGAATGGCTAGGATTACAGGCATGCCGGACCTGCCCAGCCATCTTAAAATTTTTTAACAAAATTAATGTGAATTATACCTCCACAATAATACATGGGAATCAAAGGTGTTGATAAAAAGGTGGTTTTAACTGATGATAGATTATAGTTATTCAAGGCATATTGTACTACCCAATGTGTGGTTGGATTTCATGAGTACTTCATTATATTAATTACACTTAAGAGCACTTAAAATAATCACAGAGTACTCGTGATTGGACTGCTTTTTAAATTTTTGAAATAAATTTATATTAATTTATGTAAATTCATATGTCAAATACTTTTTGGTATATTGCTGGCCAGTAATTACATTCCCATTGAAATTAGATTTGTAAATATATAAATAACAGATGAAGAATACAGTTCACTTATAGATATTTGGTGTTTCGGGGGGATTAATCCTTGAGAGAAAAATCCTAAAATAGCAAACTTGTGGGAATAGCGGCCCAAAGCTACATAAATTTTCATGTGCGATAACAATCTTTATGTGAAGACAACTTTTGCCAATGAATATTTATACACATATATTACATACAATGTAATATATATATATATATAATATATAATATATTTACATATAATATGAAAAATAGAAATTATCACCCTGACCTGCCTGTTTCCTTGCCTTTGACTCAGAGGGTATATTATAAATAGATAATGAAGCCTACCTCTCATTTGATTTTGAAGGCACCAAAAAGTTTCCACCTAATACACAGTTCTAAATTTACCCACCATTGATGTAGGACTTAACTGTTTCTTTCTTACAAATTATGTCATCATTATTTTTGCTAAAATGTGTCATACTTAAGAAGATATTTGTTATAAATGGAGAATTAATACATTTTAACTAAGCTTATATATTTGAGAAAGTGTCAGTAATAACACTGTGTCAGAAAAACAAAATGTATAGGAAACCACAATATATTCCCCCCAAAAGGGAAAACTGGTATATTAAGACACTTTCTCCAACCCTATAGTTTTGTCCAAATGAAAACTTGGAAGATCATCCTAAGTTCCTCAATATTTGTTTACTTTTGCATCTGTTCCAGTACCTTCAGTTGCTGAAATAGAAGTGTATTCTCCACAAGCTTACATATTAAAAACAAAACAAATAACAAAAAAAAAAACTTTTTCAGAGATTGCAAAGGAAAATGAAGTAATGGGAAATAAAATATGTGCCAATCAGTCCTCCAACAAGAATAATCTTGCTTTTGTATTATTGACTTCATGATACCTATTATTTAATTCATATTCCTGTAACTGTGAGATATCTAGGTAGGTGGGTAAATAGATGTAAAAATACAGATGTGCTTATATAAGCTTTCATGTGGCAAAAATGTCTTGCTACTGAAAATGTTTGAAATCCAGTACTATACTAGAATTATCTCAACACTTAATCTAAGATTGTCTTCAATGCTTAAAATGCAATAGACCTCACCTTACCAAAATCCTATGGAACTCCACGTAAGACATGAAACAATGATTTCTGAAGAGCACCTTTTCATTTGAGTTTCTCTGTGGACCTGTGTAATAGTTACTCTCTGATAACCATATTAGATGTTTTCATAATGAGAAGTTTACCAACAAAAAATATCTCAGAAAAACACTAGAAAATTGATGACCTAATTCTGGCAATAATATAGAATATTTAACATTTTATTCAATGAAAATATGGTGATTGCTTTGAATTATTTTCATATGGCCATACGATACTGCCAAAGAGGAAGCCTGTTTCTTTAGAAACTGACAAACCACCTTGTATAATTCAAACAACAGCAGCTTCATGCCTTAACAAAGAAGGGACAACAGCGATGTCATCTCTTTGGGAGCTACTGGTGCAGCAAGCAAGGAGAGAGTCCCAGTGGCTACACATGTTGGGCAGAGGGCACTGTGGAAGAGGTGGCTCTGTCAGAAGTAAAGTGATGCTACAATTTTAGGACAAGATCTCAGAGTCTTACAAAGAAAAGCAAGAGAATCTGACTCATGAGAGGTTTCCTATTTAAGATAAACCAGAAAATCATAAAGAAAATATAACAAGAGAAAGAAAAGATGAAAGGTAATAGAGATGAAAAAGACAGGGTTCCCAGTTTAAATGCATTATGTAACATGAACTCATAGTTCTATAGAACTATATTCTGTTCTAAAAGGGAGAAGAATTGAAATAACCAAACTTACAATTTATTTATAATGATTATTCAATGTATCTTTGTACTTTTTTTCTAAACATATCCCATAGAAATGTCTTATCTTTAATTTCCATGGTCATTGTATTTTTGAAAGTACCTAAAGAGAACAGAATAAAGACATCTTCTTATTTTATATTAAAAGCCTAGAACCATGTGGTAATCAGTAACCTCATTTTTCTACATCACTTTTGGGTTAATTTCCTGCCACATCCTTTCCTGCACCCTACAAAGCAACTTAAAATATAAAATGATTGCCTTGAAAAGTATTACATTAAGAAAATACTATTTATTCTTCTTCTTATAAAATAATTTTTAAAATACTAAATAAATTACTTTTTTTCCTAAAGGTTTTGAACAAATCTGTATTCATATTCTAGTGGAAAAGAGAGTATCACTACTAGAAACAACATGAGCAATAAAGCAGAGTAGAGGCAAAGTGGAGAACACTCTAGGTTATCCAAATGTAATCAATACAAGTCAAACATATGGCAATTATAAACTTCATAGGCCAAGAAATTGGAGAAAAAGAACTCAGTGGGGGAAAAATCTTCATGTTGTAGAATCAAATATCAAAGTCCTCTACTATGAGGTAAATTATGTGTCTCCCAAAATTAATACTTTGAAATCCTCATACCTAGAGCCTCAGAACATGACAGTATTTGGAGACAATTTTTTAAAAGGGAATTAAGGTTACATGAGGTCACTGGAGTGCATCCTCATCTAATGACTGGTTTCCTTTTAATAAAAGATTTGAACAGAGATACATACAGAATGCAGATAATGCAATGGGATACTAATTAGAATGTTATACTTCATGTATGCATATGTCAAAATACACTCTACTGTCATGTATATCTAAAAAAATAAATAAATGAGAGAGAGAAGGAGAGAGAGAGAGAGAAGAAGGAGGACAAGGAGGAGGAGGAGGAGGAGGAGGACAAGGAGGAGGAGGATGAGGACAAGGAGGAGGAGGAGGAGGAGGAGGAGGAGGAGAAACAACATAGATGCTGAGAAGATAGGTCTCAGAAGATTGAAGCCATTTCATTGACACCTTGACTTTGTACTTCTAACCTTAGAAACTGAGACAATAAATTTCTGGTTTTAGGCTACTCCACTGATAAAATTGTGTTATGACATTCCTAGAAAACTAACAAAAACTCTTTCATGTTCTTTCTCTGTGCTCTTTTATTGCAAAGGCAACTTTTAGAAACATGTTTTCTCTTGTTCTTAGATAATGCAAGAAAATACAGTGAGCAAAAGCCTTTGCATAATACTCCAGGGTTAGTCTCAGGCCAATCAAACTTCTATAAGGTAAGTAGAGTCAGTACCAGAAAACATGTACATAGAGCATCTTTGACTTTACCCAAAGTATAATGAGGTAACCATAGGAATTTAAAAAACAAGAACTTCATCCAAAGAATATTTTCAAGATTTTTCTTAACCAAGAAAGAGCACTTAATCCAATATTGTATTATTGAGAAATAATTAATAAAATGTTACTTCATCTTATTTTTTTAAATGTGATTTGATAGAAGAGATAAACAAATTAAATATATGTTAAATATTATTGAACAGTTATTCTTCCCTGTGGAAAAGTGTAGCAAGTTTTTCTTTATTGTCCAAACAGCATTGTCTTATAAAACTTTAGGATCTGGGGGAAAAAAATAAAGCAGCATGTACTTGGCCCATTAAAAAGCCAAAATAAAACAGAAAACGTCAGTCAATTAATATGCATTGGTTTGCTTCCTGCAATGACATCCCTGTTTCTTCAAAATATCTAGAGTTCTGGAATGAACAAAATGTATAATTTGATTGGCAAGATTTAAATATCAGTGAGCAGGGCTTCTGTTCATCTCTAAGGATGAGCAACTGCACATTTCTAATATTCTCAGGAAGAGAAGGACAAGGACTTAGAAGATATCTTGCAGGGTAAATTCCGTGTAATTTATATCTGAGTTGCTACTATTAATCTGAAAAGGACATGACCTACTAAACTTTCAGAATTTCGGAAGGCAACCCCTCACCTAGACAGAAATTCAAGATTCGGCAGGGAGGGGGGGAGAAGTTAATGGATAGTGTTAAAGGACAGATTGTGAATAAAATCCAAGAGTCTAGCCCTTTAGTTCTCTACACATAATATTTTCTAAATGCTTAATCCTCGGTTGAAGAAAATTTTTAAAGATTAACCAGGAATTTTAAGATTTAACATTTTCCTGGTTTCAGGATAATGAAGAAAGGAATAATTTCCCCAACATAGAAAAGCTTCTCTTTGTTCCCTTTCAGTTAGTGCATGAAACTAGTGTCAAAAACTGGCTCCAGAGTGTGCCTTGACTCCCACAAGGGTTAGTCTCTGAATTTTGCATCATTTTTCATTTTTCCTTTGATCCATTTAACCCAATCTGTGAATAAAGTTTATTCACAAACAAACAAACTAAAAACTGGGAAAGACTCCTATAAATTATTTCTTAAGTTTCTTATCTATAAAAGAGAGAGAATAATTTACATCCTAATCATCTTCTAATTTATTTTAGTTTTAAATAAAAAAATTCATAAATACCACATATAAACTATTATATTCTTAATTCACTGAAAATTAAATTTTTTCCATGGTGATTTAGACCGAATCTTGCTAGCTCCTTTTGTTTAGCTTATTGTTAGTGATTAGTTAACAATCAGTTATCCTTAATGGCCCCACAAGCCTCCTGGCATGACATTTTCACTCAAGTACCATTTTTTGGAGGAACAGGGGTACTGGGATTGGATTTGGGGCACTTGATAACTGAACCACATCCCCAGCCCTATTTTGTATTTTATTTAGAGACAGGGTCTCACTGAGTTGCTTAGCATCTCTGGGTTGCTGAGGCTTTAAACTCTTGATCCTCCTGTCTCAGCCTCCCAAGCCTTTGGGATCACAGACATCCACCACTGTGCCTGGCTTGCTCAGGTACCATTTAACATGACCACTTGTAATACCTGACACACTGTAGGGGAATGTTTTGCAGAGCACATTGTCAATCAATATTAAACTACTTTAATAACAAGCTCAGATATTTTATATTTTATATTTTATTGAAGAAGTCATATCCTGAGCTGTCCATGAACATTCAGAATGTCTAAAATGGAGACGAGCATCTGAGGTTCCTAAACCCAGGAAACCAATATATCTAATTGCAAAAATAACTGCAAAATTTATTTTTAGTAAATACTGTATTCCAAAATGAAGTCTCTTAAAACCTTGAGGAGTATACTATCTACTGCTGTATTTTCTAACTCTTTTGCAGTTAGGATACTCAGTGAGTAAATTGGATCTGTGTAGCTAATTCCAGTATAATTTTCCTATCTTAATACAGCTGATTAACAACTTTAATTTTCCTTTTTTATGAAACCTAACATATTCATAGGTCTGTAAATTATGTTGTGGGCATCAGAAATGGTCACCTTTCCTCAAACTTATGGTAGAATACTTAGTAAAAACAACTCTAGAGCAACAAAAATTAATAGAATAGCCATAATAGTAAATATTTTGCTAGCAAGAAACAAAAATCCAAGGAAAATAAAATGAGACTGAAGGTCGAAGTTGTTTGGGACTCAGTTATAACAGATGAGAGGCCAACCCAAATTCAAGCCCACACTGGCTATAATGTTCACACCTGGGAAGCCTACACAACATCCATTTTCAGTTTCAGAAGGCAAAGTGACCTGAAAAATTCAAGGATATTTTTAGAAGAAAGAAGAATGATATCATATGGCAAGTCAGAGAGACTACAAATGAGAAACACTAATGAAGTTTTGTTGGTGAAAGCTGAAATAGAAATTTACTATTTGCCTACTTCTCCAGATCATTTATTCTTTCCATTGGCTCTGCTGCCAAATAACATTCATGGACTCAGAAAATATAAAAGATTCAACCCCTTTCCTGATGGTGATGATTTAGTAGGTGTGGGATGCTGAGATGTAAGATGCCACATTTGACAGGCGCCATCTAATCATTTAGTTCTTGAGCTTCTTTAGTTCAAGGTCAGATTCATTTTACTCTGAACTTCCAACATCAACCACAGAACCCAGCACATTATAAGTACTCACCAGTGTTAGCCTAATGACTACGTATAAAAGTACATTATTATAGAGCGCCTGCATGGCCTTGAAAAAGGGTTACATATTAAAACGTAATTTCTGAGTATGGTTAACTATTCACAGATCCCAGGAATCCAGACAAATTCCTGTCAATGTTGACATTTAAAAAATTACCTGAGAATGATGAAGCTGGTACAAAAGCAGGCATACCCTGAAAGCTTCGTCCATAATAAAACCTATACCCTACCTTTCTCAGTCCCTTTGTCCTCCTTTATTTTTATAAACACTTGACACATGTGTCAGTTGGTTTATAAACTCCCTCTCTGCTACAATGAAATGAAAGAAAAAGCAGATATTATTAAGCATCTTTACTACTGTTTGCCTACCCTCTACAATAGTGCCTCCTTAATGGCAGTTACCCAAAGAATGAGAAAGTTATATATGATAGAAAAAAACACATTATAATAAAAACAACCTGCTGCTATTCTGTGCATAGGAAAAGCTTCCTAACTTAACCCAAAGCAAGAAATACTCAAGAGTTAGGAACTTTACCACAGTTGCTCTATAGAATAATGTTAGCAACAGGCTAAAGCAGTGTATACATTCTTATTTGGATATAGATTCCTCTAAAACTCAAAGGGACATTTACAAGAAAAAAAGGTAAAATAATCTTAAAAATATCACTTCAACTATTATTTTGTAAATTAATTATTAATTTATTACATTACAATATGCTGTTCAGTCTATTACATTTTAATGCTCCCTGAATTTAGCTGATGTTTTTAGTTAACTCATCAAAATCATTTTTTTGATGTTGATTAACAATGTGGTTCCTCAAACCACAGGATTACATCTGAAAAGAAAAAAAAAAAAAAGGAAAGACAAAAAGACTACAGGAAGATCTATAGGACAAATAACCCCCAAAATGAACACTTTATATAAAATCATCCAATATACAAAGAATGATGAAAAAATAAATGCAAGTGAAACATTAGATTAATGACTTAAGAAACATTTCAACATCAACCTTTTGGGGATTCTGAATGGTTGCATGTGCTTGTTTTGTTTTTAAGATAGTAATTAGTCTTCTTTATATATTAGTAAAGAAAGTAAATATAGTAATTATTCCAAGTTAGGATATTTTAGGCTGTACAGATCAAGAGAGAAGTGCAAAAAATCATGGTGATGCTGAAAGAGAAACTCAGATATTTTATCATGCCATGAAGATCACAGAGAAAAAGAAATAGCAGAAGGTTAAAATAAAGATAATAATCTGAAAAAAAATAGACTTCAAATCTTTCTAGGAACAGAAACAGGTATAGTGGCTGTATAGATGCAGACATTAAAGGATAAGAATTTGTTACCAAAAATGACTTTATGATTGTTTTTCCACAAATGACTAAGATTTTTGAGATTAGCTTTTACATATGAAAAATATATTGTGGCTTATACCAAACAACCAACCAAATATCGATTTCAAAAGTGCCATTTATTCACAGTAGAGAGGAGAACTTTTTAATAAAACTGAGAACACATCTTTAGACTGGTTTTTCTGCACTGTCATCATTTTAGTCCAAGCCACTGCCATTCTACATTTGTTCTTCTCGTCATCCTAATATTTGTTTCAATGCCACACTTCTGATTCTTCCTCAAATAAACCTTCCCTGAATCATTATATTTCCACTAAGCACTTCCTATCACAATACTCTGTTTCATATGTCACCGCAAGTATACTATATTCATTTATGCGTATATTTACTTGTTACTGTTTATCTGTTCCCTTTCTGAAGAAAAATTAAATTACCTTACTGTATCAATACTGTCTCTCTTTCAGTGTTATTTAGAATGGTGCCTAGCAAAGAGAAGATCCTTAGTAAATAAATATTTGTAGAAAAATGAATGATTCTAGTCCAATCAGTATTATAAACACCATCAATAACTATAATAAAATACAATACTATTTCTAAGTAAAATTCTTGTGGAAGACTATAGAAATGCTAGAACTTTGTAGTTGTAAAATACTTATATATCAAACTGAGCGAACATTTATCTTCACACCCAAACATCTAGTGCTCCTCTTCATTAAGCCATTTTGTTTCCTGGTTCAGAATGGCATTCACCATGGCATTATAGATACCAAGAATTCAAGCATCTGTGAAGAATTAACTGCAGGAAATAGCTGGAGGCCAGTCGTCCAAGAATAAGAAAATAATAATATTTTAAAACTCATCTTCCTAATTTTCAAGATGAAAACTCCTTTCTATGAATGTTTATTAAAATGAACTCAAAGGTTTGTATTATGTTCATGTCCGATGTTGTTGTGTTCTCTAAATTAGGGGCATAGAACCCAGAAATGTCAGCTTCCACTTTCTAACTGCACAGTATGCAGCTAAGAGACTCATGTATAGAATAACATGTGCTTATTGTATGCAGTAGTGGTTTTCCTTCAGAATAATTTTCTTTTATGAAAATTTGGAGTCTGCTAACTTAGATACTTTTTGCTCATGATTTCATATCATGTCTTTCTAAACTGAATCTACTTCAGTTAAGTTAGTTTTCAAAAAATTCTATGACTTTCAGTAAGATATTCATATATATTAATTGATATGTTAAAATTATTGCCTAAGTAAATATTTAATGTTTATTATAAATTCAAAATATTTTTATATAATATTTAGAAAATTATAAAAATTAATCATGGCCATAATTACATGTTTACATGATAATTTAAAATAACTCATAAAGAAATGCTAGGAAATGCAAATTAAAATAGCTATCTCAAAAGTATTTTTTCATAAATTATAAGGCAACTGTATCATAAACTAGAGTATTTTTAAATTTTATTTCTATATAAAATACAAATAAACAAAATTGATAAAGAGGAAAAAGAAAAAAGAGAGGAATCATTTTTTTCCCCTCATAAGGTGTAGACACTTCCTTTTTGAATTTATGTATGTTTCAAGACATCAATAGTGCTATTGACATCCAAAGGACATAACCGCAAGGCTTTTAACTCCTACTGATTTTCTTCACACATTTTCATAGTCATTGATTCTTTCTTCTTTCATTAGCACTACCTCAAATAAGGCAAAAATATATTTCTGAGATTAAATGCACTTACACAGAGTCAATACTCTTAATAAAAGAGTTAAAAAGTGCAATCAATCCTCCAGTAAAATCTATCATTGATGAGATAATACATGCCATCTTTTTATCTTAACATGCAAAATTCAAACCTTCATAAACTTCAGAAATGGACCTTGGACCTTGAAAGAGCTATTAATGTTACAAAAAACAATCAGTTCTGCCACAATGAAAATATGCTGAAATCAAAGTTCCTCTTTGGAAAGGAAGGATCCCTTTTCACAATCTCTTGCCAAACCAATAAAACAAAGGAAAACAAGAGGTTTCACTTTGTTCAATTCTTCCATGACAAGATTGTTTTTTAGCTTCTTACTTCTGAAAACTATTCATAAGGAAAAAATGATATACGATATAATCCTATATGACCTTGGAGTAAAGAAATACATTGTAACACTGTATGCTTTTCCCTTAAATTGATAGGAACAAGATACACCTTACCTGTGCATGATTTTCATTTTCCAACCGTTATTGTTACTACTGTTTTATGTAAAGTACAAATATACAGGAACATTGTGATACATGCTAATTTTGTATATATTTGTGATGGTTAGATTCACCAGCATATATATAGTGAAATTTTGTCTATTCCTCTTAATATCTACTGAATAATAAAATACTAGGATTTTCCCCCAACATTTATCTACCTAATATCCAAATACCTCAAAGATTCAGGATTTCAGAGTAGTTGATAGGGCAAACAAACTTGAATAAATACTGTTAAAGACAATGGATTGTATATTTTCCTCACTTTTATAGAACACTGCTCTTGATGGAGATTCAATGTGTTCAGATAAACTGAGTAAACAGATGCTTCCTGAATTCTGATACCTTTCTCCTGGCTTTATGTTTACTCCAATGTTAAAGTGCCATATTGTGTTTTCTGTTTACTCTTCCATTCTCCTATTTCATACTAAATTGTTAGTGCTATTAGTCTTACTCCCTTACTTTGATTTCCTTCCTGATTAACACTCATAGGTTTGTTCTTTTCTCTCCCATTTCTTCTCCTTTTGATTTTAGTGAAGCATCAAGTGAAAGAGAGACCAGAAGCAATTACTCTCTCATTCATGCTAGTGTATTCACACAGCAGAGGTGAGATGAAGCTACTGGTTGGAGGGAGATGACAAGAAAAAAAAATTGAAAAAACTATAGTATTCATATGGTGTGGATCTGAAGAACAGTATTTTTCTATCCCTCCCTGCACAAAAGAGTGCCTCAACCATGACACTGTTTTTAAAATAGTCTAATGAATCATAACACCACATCAAAGCATTCAAATCACAAGCAATGCAATACATTTTCACGCAGCATGTTCATTTTTAATCAGTCATCAGTCTAACATGAGATACCATTTTAGATAACCACAGTGAGATACCATTCACATCCACTAATCATAGTGGCATACGATTTCATGTCCACTAGAAATCTTGTAAAAAAGATGGATAATAACAAATATTCACAAGGATTTGTACACTAGAACCCTCATACAGTACTAGTGAAATGCCAAATGGTACAACCACTATGGAAGGAATCTGACAATTCATTAGAAGTGTAAAAATATTAACATAAGACCTAGCAATTTCTTTTATAGGTCTATGCCAAAGAGCCCAAAACACATCCACACAAATGTTGTACACACACGGTCAAAGCAGCATTTTTTGTAATAGCTAAAATGTGGAATTAACCCACTCTAATGATTGGAAAAACACGTACTGTATCTATCTATATAGTATAATATTATTCACCCATGAATAACATATCCTGGCTGAAGCATGGATAAGCCTTGTAAATACACTAAATGAAAGAGGCAAATGGCAAGAGATAATACATTGTGCAGTTATATTTATAGAGCATAATAAATACTGATATAACTGATTTCCAGGGCCAAACACCATGAGATGTGATTTCTCTTAGGAAGAGAAACCACTTAGGAACACAACAACATCCTCCATGAGAAAAATGTGTGGCTGGTTCTTAAGCAAGTTTGTTTGCCCTATCAATTTCTCTGAAATCCTGCATCTTTGAGGTATTTGGATATTAGGTAGATAAATTTTGGGAAAATAATCCTAGTATTTTATACAGTAGATATGTAGATATTAAGGGGAATAGACAAAACATGTATATATATATATATATATATATATATATATGCTGATGAATCTAGCCATCACAAAAATATTCAAAATTAGCATGTATCACAATGTATCACAATCTTTTTTTAATTTTTAAATTTTATTTATTCTTATTTGTTACATATGACAGCAGAATGCAAAATTCACATTACACAAATAGAGTATTTTAATGTTTAAAGTATTAGTTTGTGTGTTCATTGTTTGAATTAATACACCAAATTTTTTGTTTGCTTTGTTGTTGGTCATGAGGTCTTCCATCATATTCATTATATTCCTCTGAATATTCTCATCCATATCTATGGCTTTTTTGAAATACATGCAAAAATTCACACACTTCTTTTTGATACACCTATTAATGGAAATTTTCAGTCAAAGAATAGAGAGTATTCACACATTCAGAATTGCTAACATAGCCAATGGTTTTCTCTAGTATTTCAACTCTTCTCAGCAGGGTATGAAAATTTGAGCTGCTGCTTATATTTGAGTTGTTAGCTACTTTTAATTTTATACATTTACAATGTTAATCTATAATTTCCACAAAATAACTGCTACAAAATAACACATTTTTATGTTTACTTATTTGTTTATAATTTATCTTTCTCTACTTAAACAGCATATTCTCATCAGAATATTAATTCTGTCTGCTTTTCTTACACTTATTGTTCAGCATTTCATACCATTGCTTCATAAACAACTGATAGTTGTTAAATGAAAAAATTAGTCACTCATACATAATTAGTCATTCCCTTCCCCATTATGCAGTTTTTAAAAGTACTTCTACAGGCAAATTAATAAAAACATTTGTATATTAATGCTTTACCAGCTTAAGTTGCTGAAATTTCCAGTCGATTTTGTCAAATTTTATAACAAATTCAGTCTCATGAAACTTAAAATTTAAAGAACTGATATACTAAAATATGTGTATTATATTGTTCTGGATACTTTGTACTTGAAAAGTGGTACATTCTCTCTATATATTTAGCAGGCAATAGAAGGAACAAAATCATCAGACATGTTATCATTGTAAGTTTCCTCAAACATTTATGTCACATATTTCTGAGTAATAAAATTGTGCGGCTGGTCCTTAAACAAGGTAATTTCTAACATTTCTTTCAATTGTCCTCTCTGTCTTTAAATATTGAGCGGCATGGTACTATGTAGGTTGATGATATAGGAAATACTAAAACACATGTATGTATGTATGTGTACATATATATATGTTTATTTACCTAATTATAAATTGTACTCATTTCACTAATTAGATATATTGTCACTTGAAAATAACACAAGGGCACATTACTTTATCTCTGTCCTCTTTGCTTCCTCTAACGGAAGAATCATGTCTCTAGTTTTCCAACAACATGTACTTGTTCTCTTAAACTTGGCTTCTGAGAAAAATGCCATTTTGAAGGTAATTAATGATATCTTTTTTATTAATTCTTTTTAGTTATACATGACAGTAGAATCCATTTTGATAAAATTGTAAAGGCATGGAATATATCTTGTTCCAATAAGGATCCCATTCTTATCTTGATCACTCTCTGAGCACTGAATAGCAGGCCTCATTAATATCAGTGTAATTCAAATTTAACTATGTATCCTCCTTTCTATTAGTTTCATATTTCTGAGAAGTGTCCAGGTCTGCTGGGTATGCTAGCTTTTCTTGCTCTCCTGCGACTTAGCCGGTTGCATTACTTTACAAGACGGAAATGTCATTGAATTTAGGTGCTATTCTCTCCTTTATTATTTGCCAAATAGATGAATGATCTTTACCACTATCCTAAATATTGCCTTAGATATATCATGTCTTCAATTTCTTCATGTAAATAAATAGAAAAGAAAGAAGGAGCAATGAAGAGTGAAAAAGAAAGAGATAATGAAAGAAAAATAAAAAGATCATTGCATGGGGCTTCCCAAGTCCTTTCAAACTCTGTTATTCAACACTGCCATGGTAGGACATCTGTTGTGCTCCTGCTGCATTTTCAGTTAATTCATTTTGGTTCCAGAAACAGAAAACATTTTCCCCCTCTCAATCCTGGGCTACCATGGCTCTTTTTTTTTTTTTGAGAGGATTATGCATAAATTGTCCTCAAGACACTGTTCTGAACAAAGTTGAGACCATGCTAAAAAGGGTGGACATGTTTCTGGGAGCCTGTTGCCAGTACCTATATCCTGCAGAACTGACTTATAGTAGTGTATTCTTTCCTTAAATAAAGCAGAAAGAAGTGTTGCAAAGAGAACATGTGTCATCACTTAGCAACCAGAAGGAGCACAGACAAGGTAATTGAAGACAGTACCATATCCTGTACATAAGACGTGGGGGCTGTATAAAATATTTGAATAAAAACATGGTCAGAAGAAAAGTATGATACCTGAAATTTGATATATCAACATAAGATTGACATATTATTCATTTTGTAAATTATGGTGATGATTTTATTTTTGCACTTGTATACATGCAGTTAAAAGAGGGTGATTAAGAATATTTACATAATAGATGCATTTATAAGAAAATATGTAAACATCTACAATGTAGATATTTTGATATCCTCAATTGGAAATCATCCATTTTTAAAATGACTAAATTCATGTGTGAATACAAATTTAATTATTTTGGTAAATATAAAAAAATTCTATAAAAAAATTTCAAGAATGAGAGCATTTTACTTCATTAAGATATGTTTGAATTTTTATGACTGAAAACTTACCCCTTAGTATCTGTTTCTATTTTCTGTGAAAGTAGCCTAAAACTGTGCTCCCTCAACTAATAGCATCAGTATCACTTAGAAACTCCCAAAAGTAGTTTTAACCCCCACTACAGGCCTAATGAAATAGAAACTGAGGAAGTTGGTCCTGTTAGTTTTGCTTTAACATATTCTCTAGATAATGTTAAAGCAACCAGACAGACAAGTAAACTATTATTTGAAAAAAAAATTCATCTTTACATGTGCCAGAACCTCTCAACTGCTTATCTTTGAATGATGTATTTTCAATATTCCATAAAATTCACTAGGAGTTGTGTACTAGTTTTGATTAAAATGCACTAGTAATATTGATCACTTTATACTAGCTCTATATTTGTTTTACTATTTATATTGATATAACTAGGAAATGCATTTTTTTAATGTTTAATTTTAGAAATGCAACAACTTGTGACATGTGACAAAAGGAATTATAAAGGATGTTTTATTGGTGAACAGATTTGAAACTACCACCAATCACCTTATTAATTTGTAACAATCTTGAATTATAGTTTCCACTTATGTTCTTTCACTTTGATATTCTTTAAGGGTTGAACTTCTGGACAAAAGGGACACACAATAGGTTTTTACATTTTATTTGAGCTGCTTTTGACTCTAAAGACTGAAATTATTATGTAATTTTAAACACCAAAACGAAAGTGAGAAGAGCAATACTTTAAAGGCTCATCAATAAATAGAATGACATTTTTATGATGTAAATGCTTACATTTCTTGCTTTTTGATAAATACAAATGTCATAAAATTTACTATCTTGACCACTTGGAACTGAAGAATTCAATATTGTTCCAAACACTTATGTCACTGGGCAATCTCCAGAACTTTCTCATTTTGAAAAACTGATATTTTACATGGATTAAGCAGCTCTCCATTTCCCCTTTCACAAACCTCTGGTAAACACCACTCCCCTGTTTCTGATTTTGACAATTTTAAATAATTCATATAAGTGAAATTATGTGGTCATTTATTTTTATTACAGGCTTATTTCATTCTGCACAATTTCCTTAAGGTTGAACCATATTGTAGTGTATATTAGCTTTTTTGTCCTTTTTAAGGCTAAATAATATTCTACCATGTGTATATACTACATTTTGTCTATTCATTCATCAGAGGATATCTGTGTAGTGTGTTATTCAGTGACTGGGTAGAGCAAACAACAGAGTTTTTGGTTGGTTTTGAATCAGTTTTGGAGGCTGGAAATCCAAAACCAATGTGCTATTAGGCTCCTGTTCCTGCTCGGAGATGGGAGACTCCTCACTGTGCCTTCATATGGCCTTTTTTTAGTATGTACAGGCACTTTTGGAGTCTTTTCTTTTTTTATATGGGCACCCACTGGATTATGGCCCTATTCTTATGACTTCATTAAATCTTATTACTCCTTAGATACCTCATCTCTAAGTAGGTCTCATTTAGGTATTACCTAAATTGTATACCCTTAAAACAACTAATGCATTGTTTTAAGGGTATACAATTCATCCCTTATACGTTGTTTTCAGCCTTTGGCCACTGTGAATAATGCATCTATCAACATGGGTATACAAGTATCTTTTTCAGGCACTATTTTAAATTCCCTTGGATATGTACCCAGGACTGAAATTACTGAATCATATGGGCAATGTCTTTTTTAAAAAAAATTTTTGAGGAATGATCACATTATTTCTCATAGCAGTTACACCATTTTTTATTCCTGTCAACTCAATTTCTCAAGTTTCCAGTTTTTCCGTATACTGACAATACATTTTTTTTTTTTTTTTTGGTGAGAGCCATCCTAGTGAGTGGGAGGTGCTATTTAATTTTTGTGTTTTGATTTTTGCTTCCCTAATGAAGTGGTTTTTAAAGTATTTTATTTAGTATTAAGTGAAAATGAGTTCATGTCACTGTTTAAAACACAGAAAGATAAATATTTTGAGTTAAAACTGCATATCTTAAGCAATTCACTATAGATTGAGTCTATTGGTTAGGGCAGGTGGCGAATTTAATAGAAACTGTTCTAGAATGCTGTAAACAGACTTCATCTCACAACCTCCCCTGCAAAACTTACATTATTTGTTCCTTATATATAGCTTGATTACCAAGAAGTTTTGGTAGTCCCTGAACGTTTCCCCTCTCTGGCTTGAGAGGGAAGCATAATTGTCAATTACTGCCAACTTCACCCTAACATTGCGACTCATCTTAAGTAGACTTTGATTTCTTTAGAATTTCAGAAATTTTTGAGTTACAATTAAGAAAAATGAGCATGTTAATATAGCAAAACATTTCTCACTTATAGCCCATATTTATAAATTAGTGATTAAAGACCAATTTCTAAATTAAAAACTGTTATGGTTTGGATCTTGAATGCTACCCAAATGCCCTGGTGTTGAAGGCTTTTTACCCAGTCTGTAGCTCTATTTGGAACATTTAAGAGATAGGACCTAGTGGAAAGAAGTCATTGAAGGCAGTATTGAGATCTTTGCCCCTTCCTATTTCCCTCTTTGCTTCCTTCCTGCCTTGTGTAAGTAGCTTCCTTTGTCATGTGCTCTTGCCATTATGTACTGACTCTCCACAGGCCTAAAAGCAATGGGAACAATCAATATTGGACCTCCAAAGTATAAGCCAAAATTAGCATTTCTTAAATTATCTCAGGTATTTTGTTACAATAATAGATGACTAGCATAATACCTAAGTAACTATAGATAAAGCATTGCTTAATGTGTTGAATATTGTACTTTAGTGAAGTGTTTTAACTAGAAATTTTAATTGCAATACAGTTTTAAAAATATATTTAATTACTGTGCTTTAGTGCTATATAATCATATTATAAAGTTTGTGATGCATATTTCAATCATCTTTTTTCTAAAAGAAGACATGTAATTATGGTAATAGCCATTTGAGAAAAATGTTTGCTGATTTGAACTATATGGAAAGGACTTAAAAATATAATTTATTTTAATTTAGCTAATTAATAAAATGATTCCAATTAAAAAGGAAAGCAAAGGAGTGATATCATTAAAAGTGAGTTTTTTATATTTTTCTATGTTCAGTCACCATAATACCTCATTATATATCTTTTTGGATTTTTGTGAATATCTGTTTGTATGTCTCTGTGAGGATGAGACAACAGTAAAATCAACATTATCATTTCATTTAATTAATAAAAAATAGAGGGCTTATAATTACAGGATATGTACAGCAGGTTTCATCTGAAAGAATCTGTTTGCAGTTTCATTCTATAAATCTTCAATGTCCAAATAGCTGTCATGCCTTGTTTCAGATTATGTCTTTTTCCCTCACAATTTTTTCACAATGCTTCTATAAATCATAGAATAATCTCTAAGGGTAGAATCAAGATAAAGTAAATTAAATTTTCACTGAGTAATTTACATTTCCACAGCAATTAAGACCACATAGTTGGGATATTTATCGATACTATGCCGTACACTTTGTTGGATCATCTTACTGGGTCCCAAGAACTCAAAGAACAAGTGGATTATGCACTTTAAAAGAGAATACTCTATTCGCCTCTGCACCAATACTTATGCTTCATAATAAAAAATGTAACATAAAAAATATCTTAGAAACCTTATGAATATATTTGGTTAAATTTTTTTGTTTGTTTTGGAATCAAAAGTATTACTTTATTTGAATGAGTACCAACTCACTATTTGATCCCCTTTTCTATCAAATATCAAATGGGTTCTATCCCAGGAAATACATGTACTTTTGTTGGCCACAATATAGCATTCAGATATTACCAGAAAGATCAACATAAAACCTAGGTCCAATGTTAGAGTCAAGTAAAGATTCATACTAACAAGCTATTTTAGCTACCTAGCACATTTCTTTCAAAATTTAAGTCTAATGATGGACTTACTTAGGTCCTTACTACATGGCTCTTACTTCAAATGTCAGGTCATATGAGGGTTCTACCAGATGATAAATATTCATCCTAATTTTGCATCCAAGAATAAGGAAAATAATCACTTTTCGGGGTTGTGAATTCATCAGGCCCATTCTGAGAAGGAACTGATCCACAAACACTTTACTCACGCATCTTCATAAGCCTCAACACCAATAAGAAAAAAATGATGGGACTTCAGAGCTCCTATATCAGTTCCAGCTAAGGTACTTCATTTTTTAGCCCTGAATATCAAGACATAACTTGCTCCCTGTGAATTTATATTTACCTGTGACCACTTCATAACTATATTTACCTGTGGCCACTCCATAATTAATATTTACCTGTAGCCACTAATAACTATTTATAAACATTGGCATTTCTTACTGATGATGAAAATGAGTCTGTATAAGTGGCTTTTTTGCATGTTCCCCGTGTTAAAAAAAAATAGAGAAGAATAACTATGGCACATGTTTGGGGAAGGATTGCAGGATACTTTCCTTAAGGATATCCCACATTCTATTCAGTTATTGGGCTCTGGTCTGTGAACTGGATTGAATATAGAAAAAAGAGAAGAATTATGGCTTTTCATTTCAGCCGACGTTATGAGTATATTTGTGACTCCCTTGTTTAGCTCTAGAAACAAGGAATTGTCATTTAAATGATTTCCTACAAAAGTTTCAGAGTATAACTTTTACCAATTAATGTTTTTATTTACTAAAATTAAATTACCTAAATAATCCTTCTCTCATAAAAATAATCTTGATATGATACCATAGAAATAATAATGTACCAATTAATAAGTATGTTCAGTAACATAAGAATTCCAGTGATCTAAACTTAAAAATAAATTAATAGGCAAGTTTGGGTATGCAAATACTTTTTACATGGCATGTTGTGTGATCAATAGTTTGGAGCAAAATACTGGCCACTTTCTTCAAATAAAATGGCACTTCATTCCTACAACAAAAACTTGTTTCCCTTCTTTAGCCAAATAAAAAAGAGGCAAGTATTATACTGAGTTTTCTAACTAATGTTTCAATAGAAAATATAATGGATACAGAACTCTATTTGAAACTGTAAATTCACTAAGTCCTACAGATACTGTTCACTGTGGCAAATACTTTTGTTCTTTTCAATGGTATGTCAAGTAATAGAAATTAAATGAAATGAAATAGAAATGAAATGACTTTCAGTGTCAGTTTCTATCTGAAGTTGTGTGTTCAATCATGTTCCAATGTACTCTTGAATGTGTATTTGGTAAAACTGTTTTTAATATGCTACTGAAGTTGAAGATAAAAAGTTTACTCTTTTACAAAAATTTAATGATTATCTACTAAAAAAATCAGTAAAAAATGACTTCACCAAAACTATCTTTCATTCTGATTAAAAGAACATTTCAAAATCTGACTTAGAACTATTTATTTGTGGACTTGTCCCATATCAAAGTGAATTCATACACATTTTCTTAAGGCAAAGAAATAGACTTTTTAAAAAGATTTATTTTTTTCTGAATAAAAATGATTTAGCAATTTACTCTAGTAGCTTTAAATTTTCTTTAGATTTTTTTTCTTAAAAAAGGAATGGCATAAATTGTATTACTACAACATTCAGAAAACCAAAACACTATATTTTGCACATACATCATTTCTTGCATAGGTGATTATGACGATTTTAATTTTAGTCATTAAATTTGCAATTGACACTGTTAGTGAGTGATTTATCACTATGAAAATAATTTTACTGTTTTATGCCTTTATTTCATGGATAAACCATTTATTAACATTGGAATTTCTTACTTGTGATGAAAAAGTATCTGTATAAATGGCTTTTTTTGCATGAACTCTGAACGACAGCAATAGCTTGCTCATGTCACTCACAAACATTCAGCTGATGAAGTATGGCACTTGGTGTCTCAGAAGGGGCAAAGCCCAGGTGATGACCATTTTTATATGTGCAGTTTGAATATCCAAGGTCACACTTTTTCCTGTGTGTTTATTTTATGGTTAATGACTTCAGAAAATTGAAGCATATTTATAGGAATCAATAAGGAACAGACTAAAACATATCAAAATCTCTCCAGTTTCTTTTAAATCTTTTTTAATGCAAAGCATTGATTTTGATATATTTTTGGCTATAAATCTACCTATCAAATTATGTATACAAACTTATGTTAAGATGGATTTATGGTTACTTTCATAAAATTCTATTTATTATGTTGCCATTAACCTATAAGATAAAAGATATAGTTTCTGTGTTTGTCTTTACTAAAAAGTTGTTTTGAAATAATTCATTTAGGATTTCCCAGAAGTAACATGTGAAACCTTGCAGTATAGTAGCCTCAAATTTACAAATTACTTTTCTTTTTGTTTTTTTAACCCCCCAAAAATCAAGAAATATTATGACTAATTTTCAAATATCTCAACATTTTGGACAATACTAGACTATGATTAAAGAGTAAACACTTAATAAAATTCAAATGCTCCATTTAAAAATAAGGTGAGGAGAATTTTATAAGGTTGTTTTGATTCTAACAAAGGACTTCTGAATTCTCTTGAGATTTGTATCATGGATCCATAGAATTCAACCAATAAAAAATAATTGAGCAATAATTATGTGTTTCAGATAAAGGATTTAACATAGGGAAAACCAGACAATGTTTTCATGTGGTGGGGATGAGGGTGAGCATCATTTAAAGATGTATACCATCAAAGAAGAAACACTCTGAAAAGAGACTAAAATAATAGGCAGTGGTGGAGAGGCACCCAACATGAGATATCAGAGAAGTAAATTAAAGTCCCTAGT
The DNA here is from genome assembly GCF_052094955.1 of Ictidomys tridecemlineatus. Lineage (NCBI taxonomy): Eukaryota > Metazoa > Chordata > Mammalia > Rodentia > Sciuridae > Ictidomys > Ictidomys tridecemlineatus. The sequence goes on along the minus strand of NC_135483.1, from coordinate 151,542,586 downwards.
AGTCTAGGGTTCATCTGAGCTGTTCTTGGAAGACTAATTTGTGCATACTTGGCAAGATGTGAGGGGAGGCAGTCGTAACAATGATATATTGAGAAAAATGTGCTTTGCATGAGAGAGAGAGAGAGAAATAAAACAATCAACAGAGGCTATACTGAGTCAGAGTAGTAAAACTTTGCTTTCTTCACCTATTTCCTCATTAACAGTGCAGCACTGAAAAGTGTGCAGGATTATAAAAGAAATCATAGCCCTTGTGAAAACAAATATAAATTTAAGCATGTACCAGACACATCACCATTTCATTCATTTCCGAGATTCTGTTTGAAAATTGTTTAACTTAGTTGCATGTGATTTAAAATTTTGCCAATCCTACCTTATCATTAACTTAGTTAGAAGCCAATATGCTTACTTTGATAGATTAAATTATTAGTTATTATCATGCTGTTTTGGACAATTAACATGCAAAACTATTGTATGTATTTGAAAAAAATAAATCATTATAACTATAAAAAAAGTTAATTATTTCACTTTTCAGATGACCAGTTCATAATTTTATTACATTAACTGTTTTATATTAGCACTGAGTTATAAGTAAATAATACATCAACTCTTATCTCCTCAAGCAATTTTACTTTCTCAGGAAGTATTGATATTTTCCCTCTGTGTTTCAGATCCTGTGTTCTGACTTCTTTCTGAGGCATTAGGGATTCAGACTTCAATATATTTAGGAGAGGGTACAATTTAACTAATACCATCTTAGCTCTGGATGGAATCTCTGAGAATTGAGTCAAAGAGGAAAATTTGAGAAGCTGTTAGGAAGAAGTCTTCATACATATAACAATAAAGACAATTTTTAAAATTATATGATGTATTTTCAACACTTCTTAATGATAAAACGGTAACACAAAATATTTATGATTTTAAAAAGAGTCAAAACATTCACAATTCCCTTCATACTAATTTAAAAGATGTACTTGGAGCTTTTTACCTTGAGACTATATACTCTTGGATCATTTGATGTATTAATCTCTTTTGAATATTTGTTTTAAAGTTTATTTCCTTTTTGCTTAGAAGTAACTACAATATTGAAATTGGGCAAAACTGAATAGTAATGGTTTATGTATGATGAATAAATTTACACAATTATTGTTTTATTTGATCATTGCACTTCTTTAGATTTTTTGATACAATTCAGGTCACACATGTTCCCCAAATTTTGTAATCTCTTTAGAATGCTCATCTTATAGACAATTCAGTCATCTCATTAATCATGTATTTACAAGTTTATTGACTGTGTCAATGTCTGAGGATGATTTTGGATACAAGAGATAGAGACTATTCAAAGAGCAATTTTTTTATCAAAAACAAAACAAAACAAAACAAAAACTAGACTTTACTCTCAAGATACCTCAAAACACTTATAACCAGTTAAATGATAATTATGTGTGACAAAAGAAGTAGTTGATGGAATAAGTTAATTTTCCTTGAAAATCAGACTCTTCAGATATATTAGAAATACATGGAATCCAATAAAACAAAGAATATCAGCCAGGAAAATATCATTCTTAATTCTTGTTATATTATTCTTTTTAACACGTATTACCTTATGTAGTGTATTAAATTCATTTAGATGCAAGAGTATAAAATAATTAGTCTGTTTTGCATACTACTATATCCCTATCATTAATAATAGTAAATGTTAAGTAAACATTTGTTAAATGAATAAATGAGTCAATGTACAAAAATACCATTTCAACATTACTATACAAAGCAGAGAGATGAGACTTATATAGACTGTGGGTTTGAATGTAAGGAGAAGAGCGAAAGAGAGGTACTGAAGAAAACAATCTGGAAGAGAAGAGTTCATTAACTGTGACAGAAACATCTTCCTCCATTCTTCCTTCAGTATCCACACTATGTATCAGTGGTTTGAAGGAAGACCTAAGCTAAAGATTTTGCTTTCATTGGATAGAAAGATTGAGGAGACAGCCTCCTTGAGAAGGTTGTGTCAGAAGACCAGTATCCCAGTCCCCAAACCTCATCAGGAGCCTAACATAACTAACTACAGGAATAAATATCAACAGGTCCACCTCACTTCTAGGTCATAGAGGCTACCTAAACATCCTTGAGCCAGTCTCAGAAACTTCCAATGTATATACTTTCTTCAGTGTTTAAAAATACTTTTATAAATTTATTCTCACATCTATGTGATATCTAGAGAACTGAAAAGTTATTTTATTTTGTTTAGGGTTTTGTTGTTGTTGTTGACGTTATTTCTCACTTGCCCTCTAAGGCCTTGAAAGTGACTAGTGCCTAAAAGATTCAATAGCTAATTGCTGAATTGATTTTCCCATTTTATTTTAAAATATGTACCAGGATAGACTGTTATTAGTACTAAATTGTATTGACAAAATTTCCTTAAAAAACTTGCATTGCTATTATAATCACTTTTTGTACTTCAAACCAACCTGTGCATGCCTCAAAGTACTCTTTAAAGCTTTAAGCTTCTGGTTTGAGCAGGATCTGCTTGAACACAATTTGATTTACAAATGTATCCTGAAATTCAAAGAAACAGATAACAGAACAGGGGGAAAGCAATTTTTTTCATAAAGCTTTACTCCATTTTTAAAAATGCAAACTTGACAGACTGAAAATACCTCAACTGTGCTTTGCCTGTGTGAATAATGCCTTTATATTACTTTTATGTTTGTCAAGATTTCTGAAGAAATCACAAACCAGCTTTATCTCCTGACTTTCCAACCTAGCTTGAGAAAAATATGCTGAGGTAGTAACACCTAATTCAAGTTCTATGAAAAGTATTTCTATTAAGAATTCAAAAAGCAAAACATAACCTGGCTTTTCAATATACTATCTAGCCTGATATTAACATAAAAATACAGCTGTAGTTAAACAATAAAGAAAAAAGTAAATTAAATGCAAGCCAAATTTACAATAGTAGCTAAAATTTATGCACATTCTGTTTGCCAGGCAGTAAATTAATCCCTTTACAGATGGGAACACAAAGTTAAAGGTCTCATGCATGTGAAAAGGTCTTGGGTTTTGAAGTCAGGCTATTAATATGTTATAGTGGGAACATATGTTTAAGTAGTCTAAGAAACCCAGAGAGAAGCAAATAAACATTCTAGGGTCTTTGTTATGAGACTCATTTAGCTTAAGGCATCTTTCTTTCACCTGTGTTATTAAATGCAGTCAACACTTGAAATAGCATCTCTCTTTTGAAGCAGAAGACTAAGTCATGGCTTTGGGATGCATTTTCCTGGTACAATATTCGAAGAATATATTTGGCTAGTGTAAGATATGGTACCTTGAAATTCTTACTTTATGGCCACTTAAACTCTCCCTTTAACACATACTATTCTTTTAAAATAATCTTGGCAACAGAGTAGAGACACTATTTAGAAATTAGTTTTTCACATCTGTGTTCAGCTACAATGCCTAAATTAAAAAAAAAAAATCAATAATTAGAAAGACCATCAGTGGAGGAAAAGGAAGAAGGAGAGGATAAAAAGGGGTTGAGAAAGGGCAAAACTCTCAGACTGAATTAGAGCACTTTATATTCCATGCTTGTATAATTATGTCAATATGAAACCCAGTATTACATATAAGTATAATGCATTGATGAAAAAATAAATCAAGTTTTTAATACAATTATCTGAAATCCATCTTAGTTCTATTATCTCAATAGAAAAATCCTACATATTTTATAAGTATACTTTTATATTACTTCCTTTGACCCACACATCACATTATTTTTAATTTCTTATGTCACAAAATAAAATGGAAACAAAATTGATATATTTAACTGGTACATAATATTAATCTCCATGCAATTCCTTAAGAATCACCAGAAACATGGCAATATGCAAAAGAGTTATCAAATCTCCCCATACTTGTATCTAAACAACTTATAATGTTTTCTTTGAAAATTCAATATTTTGATAAATTTTCCTTCACAATGTTGAGCAATGACTCATACCTAGCTTTGCAATGTTTGAAGAAGGAAAAGCCAATTTATAAATTAAAAAGAACTATGAGGAATCTTCAAAAGTTTTCCCAAGAAAATCAGGAAAATCCTATATGAAAGCAAAGACTTACATATTTACGTACTCATCATCTAGAGAGGTCAGCTTACATTTGAATTTTGCTGATGAGTATTAACATGTAAGTGAATATAATTTATTGCTGAATTTAAATATGGTAATTTGGAAGATTGTAACTGAACTGTACAATATCCTCTCCAGGCTGATTTTTTTCTAGAGAAGAAGAAATAACCAAACTTGTTGAAGTAAGTCATGGACACATTCTATAGACAAGACTTAAGGTAAGGAGTATTGAGGACATTCTTAAATGGATCAAGCTTATGTCTCAAGTAAGGTTCCCTGACAAATACAGGATGTTAACTAAATTGAAATTTCAAATTATAAATATAAGTATAAAAAAAAGAAATGTTAAAAGAGAGAGGGGGAAGCAGGAAAGCAAGTTAGTAATCTTTGGCATATATTTATACTAAAAAGTATGTATGCCTACCGTTCAAATTTAACTAGATATTTTGAAGTTTTAATTTGGTAATCTGGCAACCATACCCTCATAATACTTAGCAAGGAAGAATGATGAGACTTATTCTTCTTGTATATGTTAGCTTCATGCCATAGACTTCAAGCAAATGTCTGTAATAATATCTTCTGTAAGATCTTCCACATCTTTGAATTTTTTTTCAAACTAATATTGGAATTACAAGTTGGATTTAAATAGAACGCACTGACATTGCTGAGTTAGATGGTTACAGGTAATAACAGAAGGTTGAGAGACCTTTTTGTCATATACTGGAGAGAATATTATGGAGGTCATAGAGTATAACATACAGTCAAAGATGGGTAATTCTAGTCCCAAGTTTCACTAATTATCTATTTCACTACATTTTAAAAATGATGAACAGTGGTGCATTTTTATAAGTTAATGTGGAGCTTCGCAGTACATTGAGTAGAAAAAAGTAGTATGATATGCATTCAGCAATTACTTATTGTTATGTTTAAGTTTGTATGCATTCTAGGAGGTTATTTAAGAAAGAGCCCTCTGGGATATTTTTTTTTTTATGAGAAGAAAACTTTCTCAGGTTCAATAGACAAATTTAAAATTAGCTTCACTCTTTCATATATTTGTTGATCAATTTTATTTCTTCTTCTGTGATGTATCTGTTCAGTTCCTTTGTCCATTTATTGATTGTATTTGTGTGTGTGTGTGTGTGTGTGTGTGTGTGTGTGTGTCTGTGTGTGTGTTTTAAGGTTTTTGAGTTCTTTCTATATCCTGGAGATTAATGCTCTATCTGCAGTGCATGTGATAAAGATTTTCTTCCTTTCTGTAGGTTCTCTCTTCTCATTATTTATTGTTTCCTTTGCTGTGAAGAAGCTTTTAGTTTGATTCTATCACATTTATTTATTCTTGATTTTACTTCTTGTACTTTAGGACTTTCTTGTTAGAAATTCAGTTCCTAAGCGACATGGTGGATATTTGGGCCTATGTTTTGATTAGGCAAAGGGTCTCTGTTGTAGTGCCTAAGTCTTTGGTTCATTTTGAATTGACTTTTGTGCATATGTGCTACATATGGATTTACAGTTTTACCAGCACCATTTGTTAAGGAGGCAATATTTTCTACAATGTATATTTTTGGTGTCTTTGTCTAGAATGAGATAGCTGTATTTATGTGCATTTGTCTCTTAGTCTTCTATTATACAACATTGATGTATGTATCTGTTTTGGTTCCAATACCATGTTGTTTTTATGACTATGGCTCTGTAGTTCAGTTTAAGGTCTGGTATTATGATGCCTCTTACTTCATTTTTCTTGATAAGAATTTTTTTTAACTATTCCTGATCTCTTGTTTCTCACTCCAGTCAGAATGGCCATCAATAAGAATACAAGCAAGAATAAATAAGGCAAGGATGTGGGGAAAAAGTTACGCTCATACATTGCTGGTAGGACTTCAAATTGGTGCAATCATTATAGAAAGAAATATGGAAATTTCTCAGAAAACTTGGAATAGATTCCCCATTTGACCCAATTATCCCACTCCTGGGTTTATACCCAAAGGACTTAAAATCAGCATATTACAGTGATACAGCTATATCAATATTTATAACATTTCAACCCACAATAGCCAAACTATGGAACCAATCTACATTCCCTTCAACAGATGAATGGATAAAGAAACTGTGGTATATGTATACGCAATGGAATATTACTCAGCCTTAAAAAGAATGAAACCATGACATTTGCCAGTAAATGAATGGAATTGGAGAATATTATGCTAAGTGAAAAAAGCCAATGTCCTAAACCAAAGGCTGAATGTTTTCTTTGATATGATGATACTAATTCCCAATAAGGGGTGGCGGGGGAGGGTGTAGAGGTCATTTATACTAGTCAGAGGGGAGCCAGGGGAGGGGAGGGAGCATGAGGATAGGAATTATAGTACAATTAATTGAACAGTATTACCCTATGTGCATATATGTTAAATGATCTGTAGAAGTCTATGTCATGTACTACCAGATGAATGAGAAGTTATAATCCAATTATGTATGATGTGGCAAAATGCATTCTACTGTCATGTATAACTAGTTAGAATAAATAAAAAATACAAATAAAAAATAAAATTATCTTCAATTTAAAAATATTTTTCTTAAAATAAGAAAATTTGACATTCAAAATTATTTAATTATAAAGGTAAATACCACAGCTCCAAACAAATCATCATCTCATCATCAATTAATCTCATTCCAACAGTAATGGAGTCATTATCTCTACATTATCAATGTAGCCTACAATGTTCCAAGTCATCATTTTTATTATATTAGTGCAATTATGCTATTTTCATAGTAGTTATACCAACTTATATACCCACCAACAGTTTACAAGGGTTGTCTTGCCTTCACATCTTTGCTAATTTTTATCTTTTTTTCCCCTCTTTTTACTGTTTGGTTTTGGGTTTTTTGTTTGTTTGTTGTTTGTTTGTTTCTAATAATATGCATTTAATAGGTTTGAGGTGCAATGTCATTATGGTTTTGTTTTCTATTTCTCTGATGACTAGTAACATGAAACAACTTTCCCTAACCATTTCTGTATCATTTTGTATCTTTCTTAGAGAAATGTCTATTTGGTTGCTTTGTCCAATCAACAAAATAAAATTTTATTTAGAATATTTCTTTGCTATTTAGTCAATAAATTATTTATATATTTTGAATAATAAAACTTTGTTAGATATACAATGCTATAGTTTGGATAAAGGTCTCCAAAGGTTCATATGAAGAGCCTTCATCCCCAAAATGGCAATATTGGAAGGTACTTTCAACTTTAGGGGATGGGGCTGACTTAGAGGTTCTTAAATAATTGGGATTGTGCTTTTGAAATAAATTGCAGGAACCCACCTGGCTTTTCTCTTTCTGCAACCTGGTTTGTGATGTGAGCAAACATTCTCACGTTCACTTTCAGTACAAGATGCTGCCCTTGTCAAAGAGTCACACCAATATGGTCATCTAGTCTTGTACTTGAATCTCCATAACCATGAGCTAAAATAAACTCCTGTTACTTCATAAGTAACCTATGTTAGGTGTTTCACTATAGTGGCACAAAGCTGACTATTTCAAATGATTTGCAAATATTTCTTCCATTCTTTTGATTAACTTTTCATTTCTTTGATTTTTTTTTACTGTATATAACCTTTAGTCTGATATAGTCCCACTTGTCTATTTTTGTTTTTTATTCCCTGTGGTTTTGGTGCTATATCAAGAAATCATTGAAAAATCAATGTCTAAAAGATTTATCCTTATATTTCTTCCAGGAATTTTCAGATTCAGATTGTATGGGCTAATCTTTTTTTTTTTAATTAATACTTGTACATGGTGTTTGGCTTTAAATGTGATATCTGGTTTTCCCACCATGATTTTGTGAAGAGTATAGAGTCTGTAAACAAGTCTGGATGGCGCCTGGCAAAATCCCAGAGGGAGTGGTTTATGAAGTAATGTCAGGGAGCCATTCAGTGTGGAGATTTCTTATTGGTTGACTGATGTATCTAGTTTATGCTAATTAAGATAAGCTGTGTGGAATGTATAAATACTGCTCCTGTCCTACAATAAAGGGCTCCTACTCCTGCTGTATCAAGGTACACAAGTTGTTCGTCACCCCCGGTTATTTTGCTGCAGCCGGACTGCGGCATGAAGAGACTAGCCTTTCTATGTTTTTCACTTTTGGTGACCTTCTGAAATAATATCAACAAGTAAAAACTGAAACATATGGTTTAACAATCCTTTAAATTTTGTTATGTGTTCAAAGGTATTGAAATTCAAAGGCCTTCAAGAGATACATGCCCTTTCAAGTTCATTACAGCAAGACAAGCCAAGACATTGGAAGCAACTTAGATATCCACTAATGGATGAATGCATAAAATATTGGCATGCATATACATATAATAAAATGCTACTCAGTCCTTCTATTTGTGACATCAATTAATCTGTAGGACAATATTAAGTAAAATAAGAAAGTCCAGGGCTGGGGTTGTGACTCAGTGGTACAGCGCTTGCCTAGCATGCATGAGGCACTGGGTTCAATTCTCAGCACCACATATAAATAAGTAAATAAAATAAAGGTCCATTGACAACTAATAAAAATATTTAAAAAAATAACAAAGTCCAATAATATATCAAATCACTTACATATGGAATCTAAAATAGGCAAACTCATAGAGGCTGAGAGTTGTAGAATGTGGGTTGCCAATAGCTGGTAGGAGGAAGAAACAGGAACTTTTTATTAGTAAAAGTTTATAAAGCTTCTATCATACCAGAGAAGCAATTTCTAGAGGTCAACTATTTACTCCTATAGTTAAAAATATTTCAATGTATGCTTAAGGTTTTCTAAAATGTTACATTGTGTTTTTATAAAAAATAATAATAATAATTAAATATAAAAAAGAACAGGAAGAAACTTTGGGAGGTTATTGAATTATTTTATGACATTGAAGATCATGGTTTCATGGTTATGTACTTATCTCTAAACTCATGAAGTTGTATACATTTAAAAAATGCATGTGTTATATATTATTCATACTTCAATAAAGCTTTTTCTTAAAGAATTAGAATAAACATTTACATATGTTGCCAGGTTTTAACTCTCTAAATCATGTCCCATTGTCAATTTATTTCATGTGAAAATCAAATGATTTTTTACAATGAGATGTAAAACAGTGATTGGCCTAGTATAGCATATGGACACAATATTGGACACATAATATTTTTACACTTAAGATTTCAATAGTTTCTGGTGCTTATTCAATGATAGCAAAAGTAAAACTGGTCACTGGGCTATGAACTGCAGCATTTTAATAATGATAATTTTGTTGCCATTGTTATGCATACTTGTTGATTTACAGGCTCATCTAAAGATATTAATAAAGTGAAGTTTTCAGTCCTCTAGGAATTGAAAATTAAAAATCTTAAAAATGAACACACACAAACATAAACCATAAAAGTGAAATACAAAGAAAGTACAGCACATTGCACACTGTGTTTATCCTAATTTCAGTAATTTGCAAATTTTAAATTTCTTAGAAACCATAGTGTTTTAGAAATAAATTCAGAGCTAAATAACATAAAAATATTTGGTATGTTTAAAGAAACCTTAATAATATGCTGTAACAACAATGAAAATTATCATCACTTTTATACTTTTGTGAGAACCTTAATATTTTGCAAGTTATTTAATATCAAGGTAAATCAATGAATAAGTATCTCTATCGAAATCTAGAAAAAAAATCAATAGCAGTTTTAGTTGAAAACAATATTATTTTAACTTCAGAAGAACTTAGGAAGTCAATGAAGTACAGAGATGTCATAAAGCCATAATTAGAGAAATTATTTCTCCTTCTAAAATGTAGTTGATATATTCCAAAGGCTAATAATAAATCTGTAAAATTGTGACCTATCCTTATTTATTATCATGTCAAAATACAACATAGGTATATATTTTTAAGATGTAGATACTAATAATCACAGTAGAATTCCTAATGTTATACATTATCTGAAAGATCAGTAATTTGTGTTTAAAATAAATAAGAAATTATTTCATTAAATTTAAAACTATTAAAATATATCCCTCTTTTTATGTCTGTGTATTTTAGATAAAAGAGCTTAAGTTGTTTACAAGCTATGTAAAGGTATAATCAGTTTATTTAACATGTACAAAGTATACTTTAGAAACAAAATCTAAAGTCTGTAAAAATATATTTCAAATACTGAGAGAAAACTTTTTATTCTAATTTTATAATATTCACATTTTTAAAACTTGTTTTCCATTTCAAACATTTCCTAAAAATGCATTGTTGCTTTGTTTCCCTGTATCTAATTATTCAAAGATTCAAGCAAAAAAAGGGGTAATCAGTAGAATTTTTCTATCCCTTTGAAAGACATAAGTGAACTTTTACTAATTTTACTGCTGAATTGGCTCATGAAACTACTAAAAATCAGGAGATACTGAAAGTATTTGGAAGGCTATGAAAACAAATCTTGAGACTAGAAGAAGGAATTGGATCATTTTAGTCAAGCTTTGAGTGAAGCATGCAATCCTTTGTGTAACTGAAATAAACTGAAAACTTCAGGTTGCGTCATCAAAAATATATCCTTTCAGTTTCATGATGTTTTCTGGAGGAAAAAAAATAAAGCTAAGCTGATTAGCAAAAGTACAAGAACAAAATTTTCATTTAATAATTACAAAAATTCTTATATGCATTATAGAAAATAATATCAGTGTATATACATTGAATGATTCATGTAAGATTTGATATTTTAGGTGTCATACACTGATTACCTTCCTTGTTATAATTTATTCATCCAATAAACATTTTACATTATCTGTTCTATCCCAACCATTATGCCAGGACATAAGGGCAAAATATGGTTAAGGCATGGTTCTTGCTTATGATTAGTTATAATCCAAGTAATCATTGTTGTTTTCTGACATTGACTCCACATCTGTGCTAAGTAAATTAAATATTCTAAAAATGGGTTATTTGTTACTGCCTAGAGAAGAGAAGAAAAATTAAATATGCATGAGTTTATATTCTCTTTGTACGTTTGGCTGAAGGACATTTTTTCATATAAATAGGACTTTAAGCTTTTGTTCCTGATATCCCACACAAATAGCTTAAATATGATTCCTGAGGGGTTATGATAATTACATTTTTTTAAAAAACAACATGTCAGTAGAACATTGACTTAGGCATATTGAAAAAAAGTAAATAGTTGTTTCTGAAAAAATTATGAAACTTCTAATTGTTCTTTAATACTGAATATATTAACTAGTATTAAAGCAAATGGTAAGCAAAACTTGTATTTATGGAGTCAATCCATACACACAATTATTCCTGCATTATTCTTTAGAGCAGGCTTACTCTTCTTAAAATCTTTTAAATCACTTCCAATTTGATAGCTTTATATTCAACTGTAATATAATATTAACAGCTAATATTCTTCAGTAAATACTGAGCATAATATATGCTATTTCTATTTTGTACTGCATTGACATAAAAATAGCTATAATACAGTAAGCATGTTTTTATGCACATGAAACAATGAAAAGTAACAGTGTTATATAAAACCCAACCCTTCAAACAACATTTATGTAAAAGTATTGTTTTGTTGAATATATTTGATAACATTTTTCTTATGCTCAAAAGACTTCATAGCAGACAATATTGCAATCCATGACTTTCTGAATGTACTGCCTGAGATATTAATACTGTTATCTTCTTACTCCCAGATGATTATGTTTGTCCATGGGGCCATACAATTCAAATAAATCTAAAGTAATAATTGATAGTTTATTATAAAACATGTTAAGTTCATATTTATATGGAAACTTATTAGCTGAATAGATTATGTTTGGAATGAAGATCACTTATGTCTTGGATCTACTTAATTCAATGTTTTACACAATAGTAAACTAAGAATTACTTGGGTTGTTACTACTTTGTTGAAGAAACCATATTATTTTTTAAAAATAGCTTCTTATCCATAGATGGTGTTTCTGTATCCACATATGGGACAAGGGGCAAAAGCCTCTCTTGGGTATCTTTTATAAGAACACTAATCCCACTTAGGAGTGCTTTACTCTCATGTCTAAACACCTTCCAAAGTTTACCCCAACTAATTCCATCACCTTTGTGGTAAGGAATTCAATGTAAGAATTTGCGGTGATAGCATCATTCAGATCTCCTCAATATACTTTTTCTAATTCATAGTGTTTTCAAATTTCTTCTACTATAAACTAGAAAAAATATCAGTTAAGAATAAATTAATGACATATGGATATTAGGCCACCATTAAATATTTTAAGATTTGAGAGTCTCTGATTCTCCCAAGTTAAAACTTTAGTATTATGTACACATTCAAAATTGTGAAACATTCTTTTCCAAAATTTGACATTTATAGAGCCTATTAACTGTGTTATCATGCAATGAATTCTGTTCATATTTTTTTGAATTTTCAAGGATTTTTTTTGCAATTTGCTCTTAATATTCTTCATCTTTCATTTATTTCAAATTGTATTGCCCTTTAAGAAAAAAATAAAATATGTGTGATATGCATGGTTAGACCTGTCACTAGGAAAGTCCCAAGAGTAGAAAAGAATAGTAGATTTTAATTTATATCCAGACCTTAATGTTTAAAACTGTTCAATAAGACATTGTTTATGAGCAATATTGATAAGAGAGTGAAGAAGAGTACATATTTTAGATGCATCTGAAATAAGCTCTGAATACAGAGTTGACAGAATTTGCTGACTTAGTGTTTATGTTGAATTAGATGGTACTGATTTAAACAAAATGGTAAAGAAATATAACTTCTGATTATAAGTGACTAAAAGGCAACAGTCTCCAAAATAGGTTTACTGTTAGAACATCATACAGTAACATCCCTCAAATATGAAACTAGGACCTATAAGAAATCTTTATTTATACATGATACGGTTCACTCACACCATGTTGTGTGAGATATGTTCCTATTAGAAACATCTCAGAAGCTGGGAATAGTATCTATTGTTTTTTCCAGAACCCTATATATATTTTTTCCTAGGATCTAGTTAGAGAACAGTAAATGTTTCTAAATGTTCATTAACCAAATGGATAGAAAACATGTGCAGAAGCAGGTGAATTCAATGTGATAGTTAAAAAATAAAAAACTTAAAAAATAAAGTAGCTACTGCAGTTTCATGCTATTTTTATCTAAGTACCATATAATACACGAAAATATCTTATTCTTTCTTATCACATGATAGGTTGTCAGAATCAACTTTGTTCTATCCTTTTTTTTTCATTTCTACCCCATACTTTACTCTTTTCAAATACCTACAAAACATATTCAAAGGCAGCTGTCAGGTACTTTTGTCTGAATACAAAAAATGAAATTGAATACAAGAAAGGGAATATATTACCTTAGAATTTTAAGCAATAAAACTTTTTCAGAATTATGGTAATTGAAATACTTGCACAGGTTTAACAATACAGAATAAGAAATAGAACAGCTTTTATCTCTTTAAGCCTATTATCATAGTGATTGAAATGAATGTGCAAAAACACTTGTCTGTATAGTTACACACCATATCTAAGACTAAATGATTAAAAAGAAAGGTTATTTCTTTCAAAATGATATGTAAATTAGTACTTTGCCTTTACACCAACAGTGCTACTTTTTAAAAAGTACCCTTTAAAACCTATAGATAAAAATCAATACTGAAAACTCAACATAGAATAAAAAATAAAGATTAAACTGAACATATCAATCACAATGCTAAAAATGTGTGTTATGCAAGTACAAAATGGCAGATATATCGTTTCTCAGTAATTTGAAGAATGTCATTTGGTATCCAGAAAGCAAATAAAATTCTAATTCATTATACACCATAGCAAAAACTATTAATGCACAACTAATATTTTACTTCTAAAACTGACCAATTTATCTCAATCAAAAATCTATGACAAATGCAGTCTACTAACTACCTAACAGAATAGTCAGCAGCAATTTAGTGATTTTATTTTTGACTACAGGTTTAAATTTTCATATTGAGATGCTGATATTAGCATTCAAAGATTTAATAGTATGAAGAATTTTATCCTGACTCAAAGAGAGATCTTCCCTTTGTCATGGTCTTCTGTAAGGTAATCCATAAGCTTTGAAACACACTGCCTCCTAAAAATACCTTTGCTTGGGTAGACTTCATTCTGGTATTCTGATAATATGAGTTATGATAGAGTATTTGAGTCAAACTGCATCAGCTCTACCACCTGAGGGGCTGGAGTCTGGGGTTAGCCATTCCAGTGATCAATCATGTTTATGTGACACATCTATAGTAAAGGACATGGAAACCAAGGTGCAGTTAAGCTTTTCTGCCTGGCAATATTCCTTGAATATTATCACACATTATTGCCTGGAATGTTAATACTATCTGTGATTGTAGTAGGAAAGAACAACTGAGAGATTCATGGGTGTTACTTTCCTGTACTCAGCCCTATATAAACTTTTTTTTTTTGTACCAAGGATTGAATCTAAGGGTGATTTACCACAGAGCTATATCCCCAGTTCTTTAAAAAAAATTTTTGTATTATTATTTTGACTCATGGTGTCACTAATTTGCTTAGGGCCTTGTTAAGTTGCTCAGGATGGCTTTGAACTTGAGATCCTCCTGCCTCAGATTCCTGAGCCACTGGGATTACAGGTGTGTACCATTGTGCCTTTATTACTTTTCTTGACTGATTATAATACATCCTTTCAATGAAATAAATGTAACTGAATAGAACAGTTTTCTTTTCGTTCAGGGAGTCCTTGTCCATTATTGAAACTGAAGATGGTCATGAGGGACTCTTAAAGTAGCACTTTGTGTCACAAGTAGTAATCTTGTGTATATTGAGTTTACAATTGGTGTCAGAGTAAGATTGTACACTAACTTTTCAAATATTAATATTACTTTATTTCTAATATTTCCATTTATATTACTAAGATTAAATATATTCATTGAAATTTAGTCCTTATAATATACTTCTGAGTTTTCTTATTAACTCTATTATACAGATGACACAATTTAAATAGCTGAATAATTTTCTATAAGTCTCATAATAGTTGGGAAAAATTATTTATGCATGTGTGCATGTATGTATATATTCTTTGATACTGGGGATTGAACCCATAAGCACTTGACTACTAAGTGACATTCCCAGTTGTTTTTATCTTTAATTTTCAGACATAGTCTTCCTAAGTTGCCCAGACTGCCCTTGCACTTACAATCCTCCTGCCTCAGCCCCCTGAACACAGGGATTACAAGTGTGTGCCATGCTACCTGGCTCAAAAATGAATATTTAGTTCAATATGAATTACTTATTAAACTTTGTAGTTAAAATCACCCATACCAATTTAGTGATGCTATTTAATTTTGTGCACAATAAAATTATTGAGTTAGGCATAGGTAGAGTCTGTTAGTATTACTAAAATTTTAAATTTACAACATAAATTACAATTTCTTATTGAAATAAACAAACAGCTGAACCAACTCTTTATGAAAAATGTCTTTCAAAAAAATTTCCTGAGGTATTTAATAATAAGGAAATATAATTTGAGAAAAAAATGATAGTTTGATTAGCCAAAAAGTTGGCTTCTGAAATACTCTGTTTTGAGACATGCTCCAAAGTCATCAGAAAGTCAGAGTGCAGCCTTTGTATAAAGTTCAATTAGCCTAGATCTCAATTCCCAGATCTCCCTTGCTTAAGGAAACCCCTGAGTCAATTGAACATTTCCAGAAAACACTAATCTGGTGTTAATCACATTTAATATCTGCAACAGAATGCATATAAGCCTTATTCTGGTTGAAGGTAATCTGGAGAGTCTTGAGCATCTACAGCAAGTATGCAATCCCATTTTCCCAGTTTGACTGGGACAATGTTGCAGTGCAGCTTGAGATTACAAATCCTTGCAATATTGATTTTAAAGCAGTGTAGAATGAGTGTCAGGCTTCATTTCCAAGTCATAAACAAAATCACTAGTGATCATTGACTAAAATACAGAAAAATAATTAGTGACACATGTAAGAAAGGAATTAAGTTTCATTCTATTTCAACTAATTAACCAATTCAACAATTGAGTTAATTAAAGAAAATGTGTTCGGATATAGCCATGTATGGTGAGGAATATTTGCATTGACTAATAGTTAAATTTGAGATATTTGATTATGCTTCACATAAAAGAAAGGGCTGAAACGTAAAGGTAGAGATAAAAGGATAAAACATAAAAAGTTAACAAAAAACAAAAAAACAGTGGAGATTAAAGTATTGGTACATAAAGTGGTTGTGTGTATAGGGGAAACTTGTATTTTTGCATTTTACAATACTACTTCAAAGAAAAGTCATGCAAACATTGATCTTATTTGGTAATCACACAAAGTAGGAAAGAATTAATAGCAAATAATAATTTCCTATACCTTTCAAGTTAGCACATAACTAGAGTACAAATTAATGTTTTATTATATTTGGTGAGTAAATGCCTTTTTTTTCTCTCCAAGTGTGTAATTGATTATATACATAATGCATGCAATAGTGGATCAAATGCAATCAAATAAAATTGATGTAAAGCTTACAATCTTTGTTTATATAACAATATTTCAAAATAATTATGTTGGTTAAAATAAGGTCTCAATCTCTGAGGTTGTTCACTACAGTAAAAGGTTTATTGGGTCACTGTTCTTACTATGTATTTACAATCAAATAACAGAATCATGGGTGAAATGACAACCTTATATTTATTTGCTAATTATAAAATTAATTATCAATTGAACTAAATATAACAGATAAATGAAGTGCTCTAATAATAATGAAAGGGTTCATTGAATTTTAATGTATACTGATTTTCTTTGTTCTATCTCTGTGGAAATTAGTCTTCTTATATCTACACAACAGAGATAAAGGTATAATAGGCTTAGTGATTCCTTTTACTCACAATTTTTTTCAAAAATTATTTCTTCAATATTTTTAGTATATAGTTCTACATCTTGTGTTTGCCCAATTTTTCATGAACAAATGATATTTCAATTACTATAAAATTTTAGAATGAGTATTTTCCTGAGTTCCACTTTACGGTCTTTGAGATACTCACCAAAGGTGAAGTTATTGGAAATCAGATTTTAGATGCACGAAGGAAAAAATGCAGCAAATGGAGCAAATGGGAAAAAAAATACCTTAATGATAGGATGGTCACTGGTGCAAAATGTAGTATATGCTGAACTACTAAAATTCCTTTGTACAGTAACTAGTTCATTGTCCTTAGACAATGCAATTATCTATAGAAAGACCTTAGAGATAATTTGATTTCAACATAGTCCATGAATTTTTAGTTCCCCAAAGTTCCTTTAAACCTCTACAACCACTTCTGAATCTGGAAACCCTAGAATGACAAATCCACACTTACACATATAAAGTCTCTGTTCTGAGAACTGTTTATCCATCAATTTCTCAAAACTGATTTTATCTTTCTATTAATTTTCCTTGCTACTAATCTTTATTACACATTTACCTGCTATAAGTTTCACTTCATTATCTTCCACTTCTTGTTTCATCTGATATGTCCTTTTCTTTAAGAAAATACATTTATTTTTTAGTTTTATTTTTTCTTTCTTTCTTTTAACGAGGGTTTAAATACAGGGGTAGTAATTTTTCCACTCAGCTACATCCCAAATCCGTTTGATTTTTGATATAGGCTCCCCCAGAGTTCCTCAGGACCTCAATAAGTAGCTGAGGCTGGTCTCTAACTTGCACTCTTCCTTCCTCAACCTCCTGAGTCACTGGGATTACAGGTGTGCATCACCATTGGCCTGATAGTTTTTCTTTACAAAAACAACTCTAGTCTCAAATCCAGTTAATATTTATTTTGGCCAAATAGTTAATTTACCTAGGCTGGTCAAATGGGCATTACCACTTTTAAAACACAGATCATGAGTGAATATTTATTGCACTGTTTTTCATGTGAATGCCATGGACCAATAAAGTTTCAAACAAATGTTGAGAACAGTAAGCATATCTATTAATTAAAATTAAGTAAAACCACATCCTTGGAGCATATATTTATTTATCTTAAAGGCTCACTAATGATAAACATATAAAAGTATGCCAAAATCAAAATAATAATTTCTAAAAGCAGCTATCATTACAATTCATGATATCATAAAGGAGGAAATTAATTAAATAACATGACAAATTTTATTACTGTTTCATGATTTTTAAAAATACAATACTAAAGGTAAATGGAATTTATCCTAATTCTATATAAAGTAATACCAAAACCTTTGCCAAACATCAAGTTTAATAAACATCTGTGTGAAGTATTCTCTTTAAAACTGAGAAAAAGGCAAACATTTTTATTAACACTACTGTCTAGTGTAGTGATGGGGTCCAGGTAATCACTTTAGGGGGAAAAAAAGAAAGAAGGAGATGGAAGGCAGACAACTCTTCATTTGTAAATTATGAAATCATCTAACTTGAAAATGAATTAATCAATGTAAGATTTCAAATATAAAAAGGACTACAATATTCTTATCTCTATAACTGCATAAAGGGATGATCATTTAAATGTCAAAAATAACAAAATATAATTTCAAGCAAAAGTTATCAAGAAAGTGCTGCTGACAAAATTATCTCACTAGACTAAGAGATCTGTGAGGTTGGAATTGCATCTCAATCACTTTGTCTTAGGCTATTTTTATTTTATTTTAATTTTTTCATGAAATAAGCAATCCATAAAGAGCTGAACATGTAGCCTAAAAATAAGAGTCAAATGCATGTTTTGGAATAAATCTCAGGGTAAAATGAGTATAATAAATGTCAGAATGGAAGGAGCATGAAAAGTTTTATGTATTCACACAACCAAGATTTCATTCAAGGTTTGCTGTATTACCCAACTTCGTGGATATTTATATTTCATATCATATTACAATAAACTAAAATAAAAAAAATGAAATTTTCATTGTATCCATGCATAGGTATTAGATCCAGAAGACATGCAAGGTAATGAAATAAATCTTATGCTTTGGGAAATATAGTTTAATAACAAGGAATGTTAAAACAAATATTGAATAAGTTTTGATAAATTGATGAATAAGCATGTTCAGATAAAAGGCTTTAAATTTTTTATTTAACTTAACAGTGTCTCCAACCTCAGAGACATAGATAATGCTTTTCTTTATAAATTTTTGCTTTTCAATTTCCCACAAACTTCTTCTATATTCAGTATTTCCTACTTGTAAACTATGTATATATTTATATTATGTTCTTCAATTAACTTATAAAAGGAAATATGGATCAATACTGATCTAAGTATAGCTTTTGGATAACCAAAATATACTGTTATGATAGAGAGCAATTTCTTCAGCACTGATTCTCAAATATCATTATATTTTACCTTCAACACCAAGCAGTAGAAAACTAATATAGTAGCACATAAATTACAAGTAATATTTTCATGTGTAATATAATTATTCATTTTATTTATCAGCTCCTTAATTGATTTTATAGCCTGACTGAACCTGTACAACAAGCAGAAATAATAATTTTTAGAAATGAATTGAAAAAAATGATGTAGAAGATATTACTCTAACCATATCAGCAATCACTATATTTTATTTTTTAATTATTTTTAACTTGAGAGTAGAGTATATTTTGCAATATTATAAATACATAGAATAAGTATAACTTGTTCTAATTAGGATCCCATTATTATGGTTGTACATGATGTGGAGTTACATTGGTCGTGTTTTTATATGCGAGGATAAGAAAGATAAATCCAATTCATTAGCAGTATGAAGAGGAAAGTTTCTAGCAATCAATACTCATATCAAAATGTACAAAGATCTCAGATAAGAAATCTATCACTTCATATCAACAAACTAAGAAAATAAAGACAAATTAAACTACAAAAGTAAAATAAGAAAAATAATAAATATAAGGGCAGAAGTAAATGGAAGAGAGACTAAATCAAAACAACAACAACAACAACAAAGATCTAGTCCCTTGAAAATATAAACTAAATGGATAAACTCTTTATATAACTAAGAAAAGGAGAGAAATCTCAAATAAATAAAATCACAGGTGAAAAAGGAAACATTATAACTGATGCCACAGAAAAATAAAAGACCATTTGAAATTATTATGAACAACTACATGTCAAAAATATTAAAAATATAGAAAAAATGAACAAATTCTTAGACACATGCATATTATCAATACTGACTCTGAACACACCAGTAATAATTAATAATATTTAATCAATAATTAAAAGTCTAACATCAAAGAAAAGTCCATACCAGATGGCTTCACTGCTGAATTCTACCAAACATCAAAGTAGTAATATCAAATTCTCCTTATGTTATTCCAGAAGGAGGAGGAGGAAGAAGGAAAAGAGGAGAAGGAATTCTTCAAAATGCATTTTGTGGTGGCATTTTTAATCTTAGAATAAAAACAGATAAGGACATACACTCACAAAAGTAAAACAAAAGGCTAATACTTTTGATGAACATTGTTGCAACAATGTTAACTGACTCCAAAAACATATTAAAAAGATAAGTCACCATGATAAGTATGATTCATTCCAGGGATGCAAAGAGTGTTCAATATGCGCCAGTAAATAAATGCAATGCACCACATCAACAGAATTAAGAACAAAAAAATATAGTAATCTCTACTTATGCAGAAAAACTGTCTAATAAAATTCATTATCACTGCATGATAAGAACACTGAATAAATTAGGTATATAAAGAATTTACATCAAATAATAATGGCCATTTATAATAAACTAACATCTAGTATTATATTGAGCGGGGGTATGCTTAAAGGTTTGTCTCTAATATCTGAAATAGGATAAGGATGTCTCCTGACACTGTTTTTACTCAACACAGTGCTGGAAGTCCTAGCTAAAGCAATTAGATGAGAGAAAGAAATGGAGATATCCAAATTGGAAAACAAGTCAAATTTGTCATTGTTAGTAGATCACATGATTTTATATCTAGAAAAGCCCCCAAATTCACCAAAACTATTACTTGTAATAAATGAATTCAGGAGATTTGAAGGATACAAAAATCAATATGTAAAATCAGTAGTTTTTCTATAAGCTAATGGCACATTATATGAAATAAAAAATAAGCAAGTAATTTAGTTTGCTGCAGCTACAAAATAAATAAATAATACCTAGGAATAAATTTAGTCAAGTGATGGAAGACCTTACAATGAAAATTATAGAACGTTAATTAACCAAATTAAAGAGGATACAAAGCTTCTGTAATTACTAACATGGAGTGATATTCCATGTTCATGGATTGGAAGAATCAATTTTGTTAAAATGTCCATACTACCCAGAATGATTTACAGACCAAATGCAATACCTACCAGAATATCAATGGTATTATTAACAGTAATAGGAAAAAAAATCACAAAATTCACAAGGAAGTACAAACAATCCCAAATATACAAGCCATTTTCAGCAAAAATAGCAAGGCAGAAAATTATCAGTAAACCAAAACATATGTGGTCAATTGTTCTTTACTAAGATTCTAAGATCTTATTTTGAAAAAGGACAGTCTTTACAATAAATGGGGTTGGAATAATTTGATATCCACATGCAAAAGAATGAAGCTAGACCCCTGTCTATTACCTGTTACAAAGATGAACTCAAAATAAATTAAATACTTAATCAACTGTGAACATACTAGAATAAAACATAGTGGAAATGATTCAGGATATTGGAATGACCAAAGAGAAAAAAGAAAAAAAAAGCCAATAAAAAGAAAAAAAAATGGTTAAATGTGATTGGTAAAAAGCTAAAAAGCTTCTGCGAGACAAAGGAAACATTTCACAGAGTGCAGAGACAACTTATAAAATGTGAGAAAATATTTGTTGTGTACATTTCTAATGGGGCTTTGATGTTCAGAAAGTACAAGATGCTCTGAAAATTCAATGGCAAGTAAATGGAATCATATTCCATGCTTGTGTATAGGAAGGTTCAGTATTGCCAAGATGCTATTCAATCCCAACTTGATCTACAGATTTAAAAAGTAATCCCTGCAAGTTTTTTTTAAAGGGTCTCAACAAGCTTAAATTAATAAAGAGTGAAAAGCAATCTTGAATAGGCAAAAATTTAAAAAAAAATTGCAAAGAGCAAAGTTAGCAGACTTATACTCCCTGACTTAAAGACTCATTATAAATCTATAGTAATGAGACAGTAAATATCTGTGAAATAATAGCTGAATAGTCCAGATATAGACACACATAAGTTTCACTGACTGATCTTTGACAAAAGCAACCAAGACATTTAGTTGGTTAATGGATAAATAAACCACAGCCCATCCAGACAATATAATATTATTCAGTGCTAAAAAGTAATAAGATATCAAAGCACAAAAAGAAAAGGAAGAAGCTTAAATATGCATCACTAAGTTAAAGAAGTCAATCTGAAAACTCTACATATTCTATGATTTAAACTATGTGCCTTTGCAAGAAGACTTGGAGACCATAAAAAATACCAATAGTTTTCAGGAGTTAGAAGGGAGGGATTAATAAACACAGAACAGAGAATTTTAGGGCACTAGAACTACTCTATGTGATTGTATAATACTACATGCTTTTCAACATAAATTTGTATGAAGCCATAGAATGCTGAAGTCAAGAGTGAACATAAATGCAAACTATGTAGTCCAGGTGGTGATGACACATTTAAGCTCAGCAACAGTTGCAAAGACGCTACTCTGGTGGGACTTGTTGATAATGAATAAGGCTATGTGTATATGGTGACAGGGCTGCATGGTAATTTTCTATTCCATCTGCTCAATATTGCTGTGAATATAAAACTGCTCTAATTATAAAATCTATTTAAAAGTAGTAACCAAGTTAGTGAAAATTGTCTTGTATTATAGTCAAGTACCTACAGCACTTTTTAAAGCTTCTGTAAGTACTAACTTACTAAATTTGAAGAATGAAGGATATCTTCATTCAGAATTTCTGAATTTTAACCAAATCTGAATTTTATCAAAGATCTTTAGGAGTTTGTGCAGCTCATGATCACCATATTGGTATTTACACTAATAGTAATAGTTATCATTTCTTAATCACTATGAGTTAGGGCTAAAGGTAGTAATTTCCATTACATATTTTAACTACATGGGTACATAAGACAGAAATGTAAAGAGAATGACACATTATGATAATCTAATAATAATATCCAATGTCTGATCACAGAGTAATTTATTTTTGTGTTTGCTTTGAATAGCTCAATATGCCATACGGTTTTCTATAGCCTTGGCCAGAAAATATAGTGTTTTATGTTGGCATAACACACTTGTCAAGATATAACAGATTATACTAATAGGTGTTATATAAATACATAGAGTTAAGGAAAAATGTGTTGCAAGAAAATTATTTCTACAGTATATGTTCAATATTTGACTAAACATAGTTCCATCAGCTGAATAAATCTATTTTTTTTTAGTTTCACATTCACTGATTTATACAGCAACTTTAATTTTTAGATGGGATAAACACATAGGTTTATAAAAATTAATATCGAGTATATTAAAATCCTGAATTATGAGAAGAGAAAATTAAGTATGAACCAATAGACTGATTTAGAATCATGGGTTCCATTTTGAATGGTCTATTTTTATTGATGGATTCATTATTGATATATACTCATATATGTTTTCCTGAGAGATCATGAAGTATTCCTACTTAGGCTAAGCCCCCATAGTTTATAAAATAACATATTGCTTTCCTAAAAAAATTCATTTATTTTGTGACAAGTAAGATATTTATGTATATGTATATACATACATTATGTATTTGTAGTGTACAACTTGATGTTTTAGTATATGTATACACTACACAATGACTAAAGAAAACTACTTGAAATATGCATTACATACTTAAATATTTTCACGTGAGAACACTTAAAATCGACTTGGAAATTTTCATGGATATAATATATTTTTATTGTTTGTACTCAACAAGATGAACAATGGAGTACTTGAAAATTTTCCTCATAACTGAACTTTTATATCCTTTGCTTTCATATTCCCAACCTCCTCTCACTTCCAGTCCCCAGTAGTTGTCATTCTCTCTCCTCTGCTTCTATGAATTCAGCTTTCTCATTTCACATATAAGTAAAATCATGTGGTATTTGTCGTTTTCTGTCTGGTTTATTTTACTTGACTTAATGTTCTCCAGGTTCAATCATGTTGTAGCAAATAACAAGATTTCTTTCTTTTTAAAGACTTGATTATATCTTATGGTGTGTAAAGAAAATATGGTATATATAACATTTTACTTTTAAAGGGAAGCAAAAGAGATTAACACACTGTTATTATTTTCTTTTTTTCTAAAGCAAGCTAGATCAATCTCTCTTTGGAAATTATGCTGTCTTATTTTCATGTTTTTTTTTTAATTTCAGAAGAGAAAAGCTTTCTCAAAAATAAAATAATTACAGCAGTTATACACTTCTCAAATCTGCACTGAAGAATTAAAATACACCCATCTTCAGATACTTGTCACAATGAAACAAAACTGCAGGTGCAAAGTCCTAAAACCTCCTTTATTAACTACTTTGAAATCTTTTTTCAAATAGGCTTAAATATCAAAACAATGTTGATATTTTCTAGCTCTTGGCAGAATCTAGTTTAATAAGGCATAAAACTAATATATAATTTATAATTTAATAATATGAATATCCCACCTATTGTGATTAAAAGCATCAAATTATGGCATAGCTCAAAGTTGGGGAATACACTGTAATTTAAGTGTACCGTCCAATAACATTTTATTACTATTTATATCCTATAAAGTCTTGTTCACATTAGGCATTTGAAAAAGATTGAGGGTTTTTTTTTTTTTGGAAATTCTGATGATTTTAAGTATTATGTCTATCCTTTTCATAAAGAAACACATATTATAATTCTTTTCTTGATTTTGTCTAACTCCTCATTATTTTATTTGAAGACAATTGCACTTCTTGGCATTTACTCAACTAGCTTATTATTAGGTTTGCACACTAAACTGCCAAGTATTGGTCATTTCCTGTCACTGCATCTGGTTGTTGATGACCACTGAGCGTACTGAATATATTCTCAATTTACAGGTCATATTTGCCATTTACCAAAAGAATATTCTTGGGCATGTAATTCCCTGAGTTTTTTTTTCAGCATTCTGCAATAACAAAGATTCTGAATAAAAATAATCTAAGATAGCTCTGACACATTATAGATGATCATAAACCAATAATTTCTATCATTGTATTTGATGATAAGTAAAACTGTTTAGTAGTATTTTATGAATAGGATTTGGCATTCAAATATTCACTCTTAAAACAAAAAGCACTGCAAAAATTGTTTTTGTTGTAAAAATCATTAATTTCTTGGTATAGAAATTACTTTCAATTTATATTAAAAGTATTTCTTCTGGGATATTATCACTAGATTTGTAAATTATAAGGAGATTCATAAATCTAAAATAACTTTTAGATGTTATTTATCAAATGTATACAAACAGGAAAATAAACTTAAAAGTACCTTATACACAACTACACGAGTACATCAAATAAATTAAGCATTATGAGTTAGTTCAAAATGATGAAGCATAGAAATGGTCAGATTATTATTGACTATAGGAGTCACTTTCATTCCTGAGGGAAGAGTCCAACAATATTTAATAATTTTAATATGTCTAGCAATATACCAAGACCTTTGACTTTGATTAAATTTCAGTACTCATACAATTCTTTCCTATTGCTCCTACTAGTTATTTAATGATTAATACATTCTCTTAGAAAAAATATATCTTCCATGTTATGCCAAACTCTGCTAGAATGGTTAATGTGATATTTTATAATGCTCAAAATGTGTGAGATAGTGAAATTCTATTCAGGCAACAGAAATGCCAGGGCATTTTTAATAAGACCCTAGATGAAATGCTAACATATGTTATGAAAAAAGTTCCTTTTTAGAAAATGCAAAATAAATGTTATGTTTTCTTATGTTATTTC
This sequence comes from Ictidomys tridecemlineatus, assembly GCF_052094955.1. Taxonomy (NCBI): domain Eukaryota; kingdom Metazoa; phylum Chordata; class Mammalia; order Rodentia; family Sciuridae; genus Ictidomys; species Ictidomys tridecemlineatus. The sequence goes on along the minus strand of NC_135483.1, from coordinate 151,516,477 downwards.
GATTATAGATAAGATTTACTTTGGTGAAATCACCAAGGAAACTATTTTCTACTTCCATGTAATTCCACTGTGTTAGTAATGCTAGAGCCCTCAATTTCTAAGTCCTACTTCTCTTATTTTATATTAATACATTCTATATTAAACAGAGCTGTTCTTTTCACATGTCTTGCACAGTCACCATTTAAAAGAAAAATACGAACTGCAGAATTTGAACCTTTGGATTTCAATACTGCTACCACTTGTCTATTTTCCTAAGACTTAAAACATTCACCCAAGGAATATAAATGTGTAACCTTACAAAAATCTTTTTAAGATCTGTGTTCACAATATAACTTCTGGAAGTAGTAGTATGGTGAGAAGATGGAAAACAAATGCATTTTGGTACAGAAAACACTGTTGTTAGCCCAACTTTGAAAAAAGTTGTCTAAAAGTGAATATAGTATTATTTTTCTCATGAGAATATTAAATACATTAACTCTATTCCCAGAGTGTTGTTTCAATTTTATCACTTCAAATGTATGTTTTCTTCCTATTTCCTCAGTTCTTCAATAATTCAGAGTAGAATTATATATATTTTTCTAGATTTCAACTTAATAATCAATTTTAAGAAGACTAAAGGTTTTATGCCCATTCATAAATGTTATTATGAAATTTAATGTTTTCATTTAATATAAAATATCTTACTATTACAATGAAGTATCACTGGACACCTGTTTGGAATGTAAAATTATAAACAAAAGGTGACAATACAAAATGCTAGCAAGGATATTGAGACACACATGTCGTTGGGTAGTAATTTAAAATGATTCAAAAATAGTTGGCAAGACTTTTCAATACCTCAAAAATACACGACTCAGCAATTGCACTTCTCGGCATTTATCAATAGAAACAGAAAACTTACGTCCACACAAGTGTGTATGTGTGCACATAATATATATGTAAATATGGATATATATATGTGTGTGTGTGTGTGTGTGTATGTGTGTGTATATATATATACATATATATACATATATATACATATACATATATATATATTTCCTAGCAATTCATTTACAATATTCCTGAACTAGGAACACCCAGTATTTCCTGCAATAGGTGGATGATTTAGTATATTGCGGTACATCCATACCACAGACACTATTATTCAGACCCTGTCTCAACATTTAAGAACAGACTGGTGCTAAGATGTTGTTCAGTTACCAAACACCTTTGGGTCCAATCCCCAGTATCACAGAAGGAAAAAACATGTTGTGTAGTGGAAGACTATTTTTGGAAATGAGAAAGTTTGCTAAGATTGATGTTATTATCATCAATCTATATTTAAATTTACTTTATATAATGAATTATTATTATACTTAATGAAAAACACATAAAACATATAAAATTATATTATATTCAATAATAAACTAATGATATTTATTTTTACCACTTAGAGAAGATAATGCTCATACTTACAAAGAAATATGATTTTAATATGTTCTTCACAATTAATTATATAAGTTATTTTGTATCATCAACTCTTACATACTTCCAGCAGTATTCTCTATAGATGATTACATATAAGTAGTATTTTTTTCATGTAGAAGTTAAAAATGAATTTAGACAAGCTAAAGAATATCCAAAGGTCATTCTGTTTTTAACAGGTAAAGCTAGGACTGAAATACAGAAATATCTTATTCTATAGTTATAGTATCCAATTATTTTATGATGTTCTCACATTTGATGATGAACATTTTAATTCTTAAAAAATAATTCTAGATATCCCTAGGCATAACTGTACATATTAAATATTTTTTAGAAAATACTCTATTACATGAAAAAGAAATATAATTCTTTTACACTAATATCATAATTTAGACTTTAGCCTACTTCCCTAAATCTATCACATTGTTCCATATCTCTAAGCCTTTTCTGATATCTTCATTACTACTTGAAAATTACTTTCCTATTTGTCTAGTAAGCTTCCTTCCATCCTCCACCTTTTCTTTATCTGTGTTATATTGTAGAAGTTACACATTTTTAATTGCCCAAATTGTGTTATGATTCACTTCATATATGTCCCTCTTATAGTTAGGTGGTAAACTCCTACAGGGGTGTAATTACTTCCTATTCATGTTTGTACAATCAGAAATCAGCACAGGTATATGTTCAGCAAGATTTCTCCAGGTTACCATTATTCACTTAATCTACTAACATTGGTATCAGTATCTTTTCTGAGTTTGTTATATAGCACATATCCTCTCATGTTGTCTTATGCTTCCATGCATTACTGGATCAGAAGTCTCTGATTATTTGCTTGAATTCATTATTCTGTTAGCTCACCATATCCATGATGTTCTTTTTCTGCTTTCTAGGGGAAATGTCATGATTTCAATGTCATCTTTAAAATTGCAGCAACTGTAATCTCATCTTAATAAATACACATAGAAAACACACAATCATTAAGAGTACAGTGATACATATTATTAAATACTTCATTTACTTACACAAAGTAATAAATATAATACCAAGACATTTCTTAGTCTTTAAAGAATATTTGCACATAATTTTATTAATGTGTTTCTTTGACTACATGTTGCTTACTGCGATAACACAATGAATTTTTTCTGGAACATAGCTTAGAAAAATTTTGTTCATATATAATTGCTAAGAGATTTCGAAGAAGAGAAGTGAAATTAAAAGAATACGAGAAATTGTAAGGGATATATAATGACTGACCAAAATATATTCAATCTCCCAGGTGCCACATTAGATAAGGAATTTCATCAATTTTTAATGTTATACATCAAATTGTGATAGTTTTTAAGTCAGTATGTCAACAAAACTTTTGAAGAATAAATTTTTAAAATTCATCATCTAGCTAACAAGGTAGCTAGTTGGATATGTTTAAGCATAAAAATCTTTACATTGTAGGAATTTTTAAATAATGAATTACTGATATATATATATCACATGCTAAGCAACTATTTCATTGTGATGTGGCATATGAGGATTCATAGATAAAATAGAGGCTTTATATTATATCTTTATAATCTATCAATCATTTATGAATGAACAAAAGCAAAATAAACATTTTCTTGAATGTAGAAATCCCCAAGCATCTAGATTATTGCAGGCCAACCTCGTGATCAAGATATTCTTGGAAACACTGTAAGCATTAATGCTAATCATTATGGTTTGCCTATGAATTATACAATATTGCCACTTAACCGTATGGAAAGCAGTTGCTGTTTTCACAGTTATTAAAATGCGCACTTAACAGAGCAAAATGTGTGGACTAAAAGCAATAAGAAAAATGTATTCGAACATTTCTTATTTAAGAAATGTTTTCATTAAAGTAGATCTTTATTCTTATGATTTCAATTTAAATATTAATAGAAAATCATTTTAAGGTACATCTGTAAGTTAATGAGATTGATCTTCATAAATTCCAATATTTGTCATTTTATTATGCCCTAAAGTAACTTCTATGGTCTAAGAAAAAAATAAAATTTTAATACAAATAGACCTGTTTCATTTCTTTGTTTTTTTTTAAAGTTTATGCAATTTGCAAATAATTATATGCTAATGTTGAATGATAAAATGACTATTTCTCCTTATATACCAATAAAAAAATAAGTAAATAGGTTACCAAGCATGTGGTATGTATCAGTAATTCAGTATTTTGAAATTCTTGTAAATCTTTTTATATTTAAATGTATTATTGTTTTAAACAGAGATTTTTGAAATGACTTCTTATTAAAAAAGAAATATTTTCTAATGTGCTTATATAGCTACTTTCTTAAGCTTGTCATAATTTTTAATATTATACAGTGTTAGTTAAGAGATTATCTGTTATTTGATGTTTTTTTTCTAAAAATTCATAATAAAACATACCCTGCCCCTTAGTTTCTATGTAATGCCAGATGGTATCTTCACAGTAATATGTTCTTAAATTGGATAATTTCTTTAATAGACTCTGCAAAGTAACACTGCTTTGAATGGTTGCACACTGTAAATGAAGCTTAAACTTTCCTGTAGGGTAAATACTATTAACATGGAGCAATTTTAAAACTATTCTATGATCTCCATCAGTGCTACAGTTTCACACTTTGATGAAACTTTTTTGGGGGGAGAAATCTTTTTGTAGAATATCAATTTAGTTCTAAACTGACGATCAATCTAGAAAAAATAAAGGAGCATTTCACTTCTCTGTGAAGAGCCATTTGTATCATCAAAGTTATGGACAAACAAATCAAAAGTAACAATTTTCCTTTTTAATACATATCAATGGCATCATTTAACTTCCAGAACACACATTTAGTCATTTCATATGTCAGTATTGAGTTTGCATTGTTCTAACTACTCATTACTAGATGGAGTTTAAATTATTCACCCACAGACATGGGTGTTAAATACATATCACTTAAGCACTGTATGACTGGGACAGCAGTGGCCAAACTGGATTGATTTTCATACAAGCATTTTTATGATAAATTATATTTGAACATTTGAATTTTTTCTTAGAAACATCACTTTAAGGGTCAGGGACCAAAGCAGTCACACTTTACTATTAAGAAAAATCTTCTCTTAGTCTGTTGCTTAACTTTCAGGTTACTTTGTAAAATACTAAAGTACACAAAATACACACATTCATGAGTATATAACTGAAAAGGATCATGGGTTCCTTTGTCAACTTACATGTAATGTAATGACTGATTTTCAGCAGTTCCTGAGATGTGTGGCAGCAAAAGAGAAATTTATTTGTGTGAATTCAGAGCATTCCTTTTCTCCCCGTCTCATTTGCTTCTAGTAAGAATTCTAGCTTTGCCAAATTGGGCCCTTGGCATCTACTGTGAATCTCTAAAGGGCACTGTAATGACATGAAAGTTTCTTTCTTGATTTAATTTGGAAAGGCATTAAAGGATTACTGGTGAGAAGAACAAACATCAATAATAACATCAGAAAAGTCTTAAAGAAAGTTGATATGGAGAAAGGTAAGAGAAGTCAAAATAATTAGAAGAAATTGGGAGAAATCTGGAAAAAATGGAAAGATTTCAGGACACCTGCAACATAAGAAACTGTTTCTGTTTCTTAAGAAAGAAACAAAAAAATTTAAGAAGATTTAGCATAATATATGGGATTCCCTTTTACCATTTTTCAACAAATCCCAGTAAACAGTTATTTCAATGATTTCTTGGTATTATGGTTTAGCTAAATGTGGTGTCCTCCAAAAACTCATGTGTGAGACAAAGAAAGTTTAGGTGTGAAATGACTGAGTTATGAAATTCTTTACCTAATCAGTGCATTACTCCCCTGATAGGGATTAACTGGGTGGTTACTGCAGACAGAGTATGGCTGGAGGAGGTGGATCATTGGGGCATGCCTTTGGGGTATATATTTTCTGCCTGGTGAGAGGAGAAGTTTCTCTCTTTGCTTCCTGGCCATGTCCTGAGGAAATTTCTTCCACCACATCCTTCTGCTATGATGTTCTGCCTTACCTCAGGCCCAGGGCAATGGAGTCAGCCATTTTTTGACTGAGACCTCTGAAACTATGAGCTCACAACTAAACTTTCCAGTCTCTAAAATTTCTCTTATGAGGTCATTTGGCCACAGTAGAGAAAGAGCTGATTAAACCATCAGTGTCTAAACCCTGGTTTGCCATTTTATCTAAAACCCTATCTGGGTTTTAGATAAACCTCAGATAACTACAGTGTTTGTGGTTTGCTGTGCTTCGATTATAGAAGTATGGGAGGTTTTCCTCATAGGCTTTTCCAGAACATCCCTTATTGTGTGTAGAATAGAAAGATGAGCAGGGGTAGAAATGTTCCGTGACTTGATAGGGCTACATTCAAGAAAAACTATTCTGCAAAATTATAAATCAAAATGCACTTGATATTCCTAACCTAACAAACAGCATAGCTTAGCAACACTGTAAACTGTAGAATAATTGGTTGTTTACCCTCAAGATATCACAGCTGGTTGGGAGGTATGACTCATTACTGTGCCCAGCATTGTGAGAAAGCATCATAAGATATATCATTAGTCTAGGACAATATAAAAATTCAAAATTCTAAATTCAGTTATTACTAAATGCCTATTGTTATTACACCATTGTAACGATAAAAAAAAATAGCCATTGTAATTTGGGGACCATTGAAATAAACTATAATAACATATAATATATCTGATATTTAACACTCATTTTAAATTTCTACTTCACTCTTTCCAGTCACACTAGTTAAAACACTAAATTTTTTACATGTGTGTGCAGTCACACGTGTATACATGTACACAAGTCAACCACATTTTTTATTAAATTCAATCTACTGGGTGACTAGGTAACAAACATTAAATAATTCCATCTTTATATTATGCAAGTATTCAAAAACTAATCCACAATAAGGGGTCAGGGGATGAAGAATAGAAGTTCAGTGGATTAGACAAATGCAGATGAAGAGAAGGGAGGGCAGATAGAAAAAGGACAGATGTTGGAAGGAATCTGATATAACTTTTTTATGTACATATGTGGATATGCCCCCGTGAATCTCAACATTAAGTACATCCATAAGACATTAATTTTAAAATAATAATGACTATAGGTAAATGGCAGACAGACCAAGCAAGGGGTAGGAAAAGAAAAGGGGAAGGGGAGGTACCGGGGTCTTAGTTAAAATAAGATATATTACATGCTTGTATAATCATGTCAAAATGGAATTTACTGTTAGGTATAACTAAAAAGATGCAATTAAAAAAACTAATGTATTTTAAAATGATGATATTCTTCCCTTATATCTGAGATCTCAATTCCATTTTCCTCTGTTTTATTCAATCCTACAAACTATGAGCATAGTATTGCCAGGGGTTACTGAAAGAGAAATTATTTTAACCCCTTCTACATCACAGATATTTTATATGGTGTACCAATTTTTTGGCTGCTTATAATTTTAGTGATCCATAATTTATGAAAAATTATGCAACTATTATATTATTAAGATATTATGGTATTATTTAAATACATAATGACTAAAATTCTTATATTAAAACATTAGGTAGAAAACAATATAAATTTGCATTTTTAAGACCATTACAAAAATGTGGGGACAAGTGCATGGAGTACTACATAGATGGCATACGTTAAGGGTGTCTAAGTGGCAGGCCACTTACCCAGTAGGCACAGCCCTGGGCTTGAAGCCATGTGTTGTAGTCCCTGCGCATGCTCCATGGCCCACTCCTAGATTGGTCACTGCAAGGACAGTTAGCAGACACTGCATTGGTAGCTGCCTGTAACCTGCTTAGCTACTGCCTGAGTATATATACATGGTAACTGCACAATAAAATCAGACCTGGTTCCTGCTTGGTCTCTGGAGGTCTTGATTAGTGACCCTGTTCCGTGGACTTCCTTGCTGGATGAGAGAGAGCCCATGCACAAAATGTGAGGGAAATCCTTGAAAGTAATACTGACAAATATTAGTAATCATAAGTATTGGTAAAGTTTATGATAATAGTTATATTTCTGAGTTAAACTTTATCTACTCCAGAGTCATATTTCCTTGTTTTTCAAAATGGTTGTAATCCCATTCACTAAATTTAAAAGTAACATAATCCTTTCTGAAAATTTTCCCAATAAAATAATTTTAATTCAACACAGGCAACAACTTAAAAGTTACAGATCTAATAGAAATCACAGAATTTTGATGGGCCTGTTTGTACAAATGTTACCCTTATCTTCCTCTTGGAATGAAGCAAAGTATGAGTAACTGCTTGAATATAGTCATTCAGTAAACTTGTATATTTTTATTGCCTCTTAAGTGCCCAAACCTGTGTGACACAAAGAAGATTCAGTGAAGAACTACCAATGTGAAAACCTTCTGGTTACACATTCATCCAAATCATATATATATATATATATGTATATATATATATATATATATATATATATATATATATATCTCCAATGTTTCTTTTATAAACAGAAATGTTTATCAAGGCACATGTAATATCTTGGCACACTTATTTAAGAATATGATATAATTGCCTTTTAGAAAACATTGCACTTATATAATTTATTCTTATAGTCAATATTAGGAGCTACAAATCTCAGGGGCAAATTTGGGCATATTTCCAGAGATGAGGTGAACACTTTGATTTCTCCTGAAGCATCATAGAGATTTATCAACTGTGTACTGTATCATGTAGTCTCCATTACCTAAAAACAATAAGCTCTTCAGGTTACACTTATTCTACAGGTCTACAACTTCAATACCTTGCAGAGAAGCATTGGCTTTGGAGGAAAATATAGTAGAAATTATAAAACCTAGAACTCCTGCTTCACTCTCTATATAAATAGTAATGTGTATTTAATATTTTACAATCATTAAAATAAAATAGACATATTTAAATGCTGGCAGCAAGTAATTGTGCTTGTGTAACTTGTTTCTGTCAATGTGTGAGTGTCGGGGAACAAGATGAACATGTAGGAGGAATGCATTTGAAACTTTCTGGGTGATTTTAATATTTTAACTCAGACTAGGCTATCATTCTGATCAGATACACCATTTTCCAACACAATTTAACAATTAGACACCCTATAGTATACAAGTAATTCTAGTTAATCAGAGGTTTTAAAATTAAAATGTTAAACTAAAGTTGAATATTTATCACAACACTTAAAAATTTAATTCATTTAATCTCTGCACCAGAAATTTTAAACAAAATACTATTTGCTTAGCCTATTTAGTAAGCATCTGCATATTGCTAAAATGTCTTTAAATGACCTTATTTAATTTCCCATGTGTATTACCTTGAATATGGGATGACCCAAATAAAAATTTAATTTTCATTTGAAATGACACATTGTCTCCTTTTTTTGCATTATGACACATTTTTCGTTGCTTTGGACTGAACATATTTTATACAAATGGAAAAGGGAAAATAACACTACAAAAGTTAGTACTTAACACTTGATTCTTAAAAACCACACAGTCAAAAATGCACAATTGACATTTTCATTATCTAAGCTATTTAGTAATAGTCTTGTAAGGCAACCTCACACTTGCATTTTCTCTTAAAATATTATCTAAAAGCATTATCAAATACACTGTATGGTGTACAACACTGTATAGTACATCGTTGCTGTGTTTGAGACATTTATGATCTAGAGGGGGAAAAAGTAAAATTTATGTGTGACTACATAGATATCATTAGGGTTCATATATGCCATAAATAACCTACTGTCACTAATGGAAGAGGCTTTTTAGACATTTCATCTAAAGTCCTACATAATGATGAGACTTGAAGAGTAAGTTAGATAATTTGTGTAGTTAACATCAGTTGCTAAACAAAAAGAAACATAATATATAAAGCAAATAGGAAGTTTTAGGAGAGGGACATAGGTGCATATTAAATCAACGAGGGTAGGAAGGATTAGCTTATTGGGAAATGGTTCCCCAAACAACATAGAGTTGTGGCCATTCTGGTCACAATCAAAAAGCTGGGAAATCATGTCGCAGTATCCCAAATACAAACACAATACCATACCGCCTCAAACCATAAGAAAGAACCTAATTTTGAATATAGTTTCATGAACAAAATGGCAGAATGGGAAATGGCACCCCTTGATTACAGATATTACAACACTGAGAGTAAGTGAATTGAAATGAATAAGAAGGTATCACAATTCCTGATTTCAAACTACATTAAAACTACAGTAATAAAAACAATTAGATAATGTCATAAAAACTGACATACCTACCAAAGTAACAGAATAAAGAGCCTCCAAATAAATCAACACATAGCATCAACCATTCTATCAAAATAATCCAACAATCCTACTCCTGGGTACAAATTCAAATAACTGTGTGGTTTTCAAACTAATATTTTATTGGGAGCAGAAAGACAAGTACCACATAATCTCATTTATATCATTTTGATGTCATAGAATTTAAGAGTAAAATAGTTGTTACATGCAATAATAGAAGACACAGAGGACAGGGAGAGATTCATCAGGAGGTACTAAATTACACTTAGAAGAAATAACTTTTGGTATTCTATGGCATAACAAAGTAAGTATAATTAACTGTAATATGCATCTCAAAGTAGTTAGAATGAAAGATTTTAAATGTATTCCCCATATGGAAATAAAAATTTAAGATTATAGCTACAGTAATTATCCTGTGTTATTATTCAATGTATACATGAATAAAAACATCATATTGTAACTCAAAATACTTACAAAAATTATGTGTCAGACATACAATACCTTCACTGCCTTATGAATGTAGCATTATTCACAAAAGTCTAGATATGAAATCAAACTGTTAAGGGCTGTGATCAAGTCAAGATGGCGCCTGGCAGTTTGCCAGGAGGAGTGGTTTGTGAGGCAATGCCACCAAGCCATTAAGATGATGAGGATTCCTTATTGGCTGACTACTGTATCTAGATAATGCTAATTGAGACAAGCTGTGTGTAATCAGTAAGGCATATATATCTCTGCTGTAACGCAATAAAGCGGCTCCTGCTACCTTGGGTGCCTGCTACTCTGAGTTCCTGCTCAGTTTCCCTTCAATAAAGCAGTTCCCGCTTTAACCTTTAAGTTGCTTGTCACCTCCCGGTTATTTTGCCCAGCCGTACTGCGGCATCAAACTACATGTCCACTGATACATAAGTAAAGGAAAGAGTATATTCATGCAATGGAATATTATTCAGTATTAACACAGAAAGAAACAATGCCATATGCAGCAACATGGTTGCTGGAGGAGATTATGCTGAGTGAAATCAGCATGTCATAGAAAGACAAATATTATGTGATCTCACCTCTAGCAGAAATCAAAAATAGTTGAATTTAAAGAAATACAGGGCAGAATGTTGCTTATCAAGGATTATGTTGAGGGGAAAATGGAGATTTGTTCTTCAAATGATATAAAGTTTCAGTTTACAAGAGGAATAAATTCTATATTTCTTCTGTACAATGTTTTGCTCATAGTTCTCAATATGGTACTGCAGTCAAGATTTTTAAAAGGTAGATTTCATGTTGTGTTGAAGATACAAAAGGCTAAATTCAGATACAAAATTTAGATACAAAGGCCAAAATCAGATACAAACGGCTAAATTCTTTACAATTTCAGAAGAGGCAAATAACTAAATAGTAAAATTAAATGAGTGGTTTCTTGAGAATTTGAGGCTGACACCATTTGAGGGAAGTCCTTGTAAAGGGGTACCAGGTACATTTGAGGGTGGTGGATATGTTCATTATTATGATTTCAGTGATGGTTTCACCTATGTGTATGTATTTCAAAATCTGATTTATTCTATATACCAGATATGGTCTATTTACTGGGTATCAATTATATTTCAATAAAACATTAAAGAAAAGAACACTTTGAAGATAGTAACTTAAGGATTCTCCCTCCATATTCAAAAATGAAGATAGAACAATAAATATATAATAGCTATATTTGTGAAACTTCTTTTAATAAATGCTGTTTGAACTTCTGATATGAAACCTCTAAGATGATATCAATATTGTATATTTGAATAGAATGAATTATGCAAATGAATGTAAAATGAACAAAAATTCATAAAATTTTTACTTCTTAGAATATTATTTTTTGTGTAGGCTTTTAGGTTAAAAATATGTATTAAAATGTGTAATATTAAAAAAAAGGAAACTTGTAAAAAAAGTGTTATGTACTATAAAGTTTATGTTCATAACCAAGAGTTAAAAATGAAAGTTCCCTTCAACACATAAACTTTTAGTTTTTTTGAAAGTCACATTTAGGGATTTTTATTATAACTTCTTACCTCTTAAAATAATTATTTTTCATCTGCATTTAATAAAGAGCATCAGTAGTATTTTAAAAACACATTAGTAGTGTAATGTTCACTCAAATGTATTCAGTATCATTTAAAAGTTTTTAAAACATAGAAAAGAATTAAGTCTTTCCTTTCTAGAACTGCCTTCCAAATAACAACAAAATTACAGGAAAACCAGATGTAAATATGTACATGCTCAGATAATGAAGCCCAAGAATATTCTCAACATAGCATAACAATTAATGCATATCTACCTGTCTACATTTGCTTTATGAAATTAAAAGAAGTTCCTAAAGAACTTAGTTTCGAGGTCAATGCTTTAGTCCCAGAAAGAAGGCAGGCACTGATACTTGAGGCCCATTCTAGTCTGAGGGAAAGATTGGGGCTGTATACCAAAGGTTAACACAAAGTTTTTCCAAATTTTCCTAATAACAACAAATAAAACCAAAGTAATATAATCTGATAATACATTCTTCAAAAAAAGTAGAATAAGTGACATAATAGAAACTGGGTGTTTGGTGATTAGATTTTGTAGCCAGGAAAGCCTTGACTGGGGAGATGACACAGCCTAGAGAACTGAACAACAAGAAGAGTCCAGGAACATGCAGGCTCACAGTGGAAGACTGTAGTTTAGAGGGTGTGAAGCGGGTGGTGGGATAGCAGCAGTAAGCAGATTGCAGTGATGCATGTGTATAGTCATAAAACAAAAGTATCAGTGCCATTTCAACTGCACTGGGAGAACTTAAAGCAGGAAGGAAACCTAAGGGTGCATGCTAAAATCCCATTGGGCCTTTTACTGAATACACAGAGACTTCTTTTGTATAATTTATGTATTTAGATGGCTAAATATTTCCTTGTAATAAATCATAAGACTACACACTTATGAAATGATGTATAAAAAATTCTCTGTGTAGATGTGTTAAAAGTATTCAGACTGATAATCTTCAGATAAGGCAAGAAAGCCTCCATCCCAGAAATGTTAAAATACTTTTAAGTTAAAACTTCCATATAAGATTTGGATATAAAGATCATTCCTAATGAGGAAATTGGGGTTAAAATCATATAATATTAGTAATCCTCAATCTATTATTGCTATTAATTTGACAAATCCGGCATTGAGGTAAAGAATTCTAACAGAAGTGGTAGTATATAATGATATGGTCAACAGAGATGTTTTACTAAAACAATTGAAAGGCACATTTAACTCTGCTTGGTTTCCTGCCAAATATTTCTAGTTCCATTTTGTAAAGGAAAACAGTAAGTGTGCAGAAGATTGTGGCACATTCTTGGAAAAGCTCCAAATCATTAAATATAAAATGTATTCGCACAAAAGTTGGATGCTGTGAAGACAAGATTTCCAATCAAATCAAAACCACACATTGTAAACAAAATAAATTTTGCCTCCACATATAGCACTAAAACATAGTTGTCCATAAGGTCAGGTGTTAAAAAAGAAAAAAAGAATGATAATCTGAAGCTCCCCTGACCTCTCATTGAAATGTCAGGAAAAGAAACTCTTCACCTGAATGTCATTAAAGCCAGATGCTGTTATTCAACCCACTAAGCCATAAAATCGGAAATGAACAGCAGCCCATCATATGAAATGGAAGAACTACATACATGATCAGGCTTAAGAAGACACTGAAGGAACAAGTATGTTACATGAAGAAAGGCCCAAATGCATAGCTCACACAGCTGCTACACTATTTTCTTCTTCAAACCTATATCCACAGCCTCAAAAATCAATTAACAGAGGAAGAGGAGACTGGGACTTGGTTTATAGATGTTTCTGGACAATATGAAGGAAACTTCTTAAAGTGGAGAGCTGCAGCAGTGCCAGCTCCTTCTGGGATATCACCCCGAAGTAGAGCAGTTGTTCATTTTTCTTGGAAATAGAAATAGCCTGATATACAATTATATACCAATTTGGGGGCTTTATCCAGTGGTTTAGCTGAACGGCCAGAGAATTGGAAGGAACATGGCTGAAAAATGGTGATGAGTAAGTGTAGGGAAAAGGTTTATGTATAAATCTTTCTACGTGGGTGAAAACATGAAGATATTATTCCCATGTGAATACTCACCAGCGGATGAACTGAGGAGAATTTAAGTAATCAAGTGGATGGAATGACATCATTTGTGGAAGCCAATCAGCCACTTTCTCATGACACCCTTGTTATTGCCCACAGATTTGTTTTTTTTTTTTTTTAAAAAAAGGCCATGGTGGCAGGGATTAAGGTTGTCGTCTTTTGTTCATTGCTCAGTTAAATTCCATGCAAAAAATAGCCACCATCTTTTGTTTTTAAGCTCTTAATCACATTTTGTCTCACACCAGACATAAAGTAGTCATGTACCAGATTGCATTAATATTGAATTTGTGTGATTCTGTGTGCATAAGGTGTATATTTGTGTGTGGAGGGGATTTGCTTTATATTTAATATTCTGAATAAACATGTAAGTTCTTTGAAATGAACTTTTGATCATGCAACACAATCCTACAATTCTGAGAAGCAGAAATAATAGAGGTCATTATGATTTCAGAAAAACAATCATCCCCTGACCCCCTGGTTATTGTGCATATGGCTGAAGTTGTAATGGTGATCGGATTCTGTTAAAAGAAGCAGAAAACATATTTAGCATATGTGGAAATGAGAATACATTCTATATTATCTGATTTGCTAGTCTTTCTATATGCATAGTTAAACACTTTACTATCAAAATCAGAGCATTTAATTCAAAAAAACCCTAAAAAATTAGCATTTAACATCTACTAAGGAAATAAAAAGTCTCAGCCATAAAAATAATTTCTTTACTGAAACAGTATCACTACTCAAATCAGGTTTAAATATTGTAATGTATATTTGATTCCTTTTTATCTTCTCATATCTATTCTCCTGTTAGACTCAGAATTTTTTTCCATACCATTGTGTGGTATTTTTTTTCTTACCTTTGCAAATACCACTATGATGATGAATGCACAATCTGACACTGCCTAGGATCGTGTGGAACTTAGAGTCTAGAGGAGCAGGGGTGTTACCAACTCACAAATGAATTTTTAACCTACTGTTTAACCAATGCAATTTGAGAATTTGTTAAATCATTTTTATCTTTCCTCTCTGTGAGAAAAGTCCTAATGTAATTCTCATAAACTCTCAGGAATTCCCTCAAGGTCAAACCAAGTATTTACCTTTAGTAGTGATCTGCTTAATTCAAGTTCCCTTCTCTAGCTTCAATGCTTTGCCCCCATTTCCCTTGTTTTTGATGCAGCCACTAAGAATAATAACACTTAAGTTTTTTCCTGTCTTTGCTTTCTTAGGAACTCAGGTTAAGATATTTTTCTTTGGAGTTTTTCATTATATTTTCAAAACATTTTATTAAGAAAAATCAAGTCCCCTAATTCTTTAATTCAACAAATTTTCATCAACTAAGGACTCAATATTTTTACTTAACTTTTCCACTATTCCTCCATAATAACAACTTACCCTATTATTTTGAGCATTTTTCAACACAATCTATATTGATTCACCAATGTTCTTGCTCCCTATTTCTTTTATAGGACTCTGACCTATCTTAGAAGGACTCATTTCCATGTCTTTTTAAAAGTGCTTTTATTGGTGCATTATAGTCATACATAATATCAGAGACTACCTCTTTTAAAAGATTTTTATAAAATCCAATCTTGACATATTCTGTCTCTTCTCTAAACTCCAATAATTATTGGTGGATTTGCTTATAGGCTATGATCTTATATTAAATGTAGAAAAATCTAGAATATGTTGTCACCTTTACAACTCTCTTTAAGTTCCTTAATGTGAGGAATCATGTTTTATAATTCTGTCACCTTTGATATAAGACTAATTTATGCCAAAATTTTTTGAATTTTTTAAAAATAAGTACACACTTCTGAACTTCATCATATTAAACATCTAATTTTCTTTAAAATCAAGAAAGTTAACTTAGATTCTGGATTTTATATACATCATTTTATAGTTGACACTTCCTTCCATAAGTTAAATTCACCCTGATCAATCTATGCAATAACTTAGATACCTAGACATAGTTGCTAGAAGACCTAAAATATGAAAATGCATATAACTCCCACCACCAATACAAGTTCTGAACCTAAGTACCAGCATTTATTAATATTATTGACAATTTAAGTGGGAAATTTTTTGTTGTGTGAGAATGTCCTGAGCATTGTTGAGCGTGTAGAATTTCAAGTCCTTCCCACTAAATGCCCATAGTAACCCCCACTCACTGAAAATCCAAACAGTTCCATTTCCAGGATGATACAATATTGGTTGAGAACCACTACCAATAAAAGTCTTTCCTCATAAAAATTCAAGTGCATAGCTAATCCAGATTCTTGTATATTTTCCCCCCTCTATAGAAGTAGTTATTTTGTTTGAGTAGAGGACTAAGGGAGAGGTATATACCTCCTATTGTTGGCAAGTGACTTAAAAACACAATCCCTCTCATCCTGTCAACATCAGGGGAATGTTAAGAGAAATAAATCATTAAGCAATTTTATCAAATGTAATCATCATAGAGTGCACTTATCAACCAGGAAGACAATACCATCTTATGGTACCACTATCTTATATGGTCTATCATTGAGAGAAATATCATCATGTGATATATGATGACATATGTTTATGTAAGTACATAAATATACACAAAATATAAATCTACATAAATATAAATATTTACATTTTTAGTGTATACATGTTCATGGGTATTTTATATGCATATTTAATATATACCATATATATCACAATACAGCTAATGGTAGTAAATGCAAATCTGTTAGAGATTTTCCTTTAATTTATTTATTTATTTTTTTTTTGGTACTGATATTTGAACCCAGGGGCATTTTGTCACTGAACTATATCCCCAGTTCTTGTTATTTATTTATTTATTTTGAGACAGGGTCTCACTAATCTGCTTCAGGCTGGCCTAGAACTTGTGATGCTCCTGCCTCATCTTCCTGTTTATGGGATTGCAGGTGTGCACTGTGCCTGGCTAATTTATCAAATTACTATCAAATTGTGAATTTATACCAGAATGAGAGCCTGGACATTTTGGAAGCAAGACAGATTTCTAAGCTTAAAAGCACAGTGTAATTTTGTTCAAAAACTGAAACACAGTGATATACTACATGGACTTCTAAATGTTACTTATTCTAGTTAAAAATAATTGTGACTGGGAAAAACCCAAAGATTTGGTAGCTAAGCCTTTTCTGAGTTCACTGGGATTAGGATCCCCAGCACTTAGAAGGAGCCACTAAAAATTTGTTTGAAAAGCACTGGTGTATGTCTTAAGATTACTTCTTTGAAGTAGAAGAGATAGGATTTATTTTCTATGAATAAAAGTGACATTACAGGGTTATAGCTCAGTTGGTAGAGCACTAGCCTCGAATATGTGAGGCACTGGGTTCGATCCTCAGCACCACATAAAAATAAAATAAAAGGTATTGTGTCCATCTACTAAAAAAATATTTTTAAAAAAGTGACATTACAACACAGAGATGAGTGACAGTGTACAATTGCTGCGTAGATTAAGTTGAAAGTCTTGTTTCTAGTCTCTTACCTGATGGACTTCCTCACTAATCCCAGAACCTCTCTATATCCTTCATTGTACTCTACCCTGTTTCTAAAATGATCTTTCTAACATGGCAGCTTAGCATTTCCCAACATGGCTTTTTTTATCATTCACAGAATAAAAGCCAACATTGTCAACATTTCATACTATGACCCTGATGATCAAAAACTTATCTATTTTTCGAACAGTAACCGTCACTTGTCTGTCTCATATACTGTTTCAAAGTACTATAAAACACGGGGTTAGGGGTCATCTTCCCAGAAGACATTTCCTGCCAATGAAGGTTAAGAGATTTTTTTGTCTACTTCAAACTTTCATCATATCACAACTATGACCATATGACATTGTTTCATTATTATCTAGATCTGTTTTTCAAATGGAATATAAGCTAACTAAAGAAATGCTTAGTGACTCACATATACAAAGTATTAAATTTATCAATGATAATTATATAATTTGCCTCCTATAAATTTTGGTAATATCTCCTGAATTTAAATTTAAAAAAATTTTCTTGATTATATTGAATTTATACTAACCATAGTCATAAATCTGATTGAGGCAAAATACTAGATATTATATTTATTCTTGTTAAAATTCTTATTATTTCAATTACATTTTATCAATAGGGATACTCATGATATTAATTCTATCACTACTTGTAAAATTCTTCCTGAAAACTAGGATGAAACTTGTTCACAGGCCTTTGTCCGTAGTACTAATTCAAGTGTAAAAAGAAAATGTCAAGGCCATAGATTTGAGAAGCTATCAAGTAATATTAGAAAATGAAAAGTTTTTAAAAATAAAAATATTGGGCTGGGGCTGTAGTTCAGTTGTAGAGAGTTTTCCTAGCACGTGTGAGGCACTGGTTCAATTCTCAACACCTTATAAAAAAAATAAAAATAAATAAATGCTTTGTGGACATTTACAACTAAAAACTATATCTAAGGCTGGGAATGTGTCTCAACCAGTAACATGCTCTCCTGGCATGCACGGGGTGCTGGGTTCATTCTTCAGCATCACATAAAAATAAAATAAAGATGTTGTGTCTATTGAAAACTGAAAAATAAATATTAAAAAATTCTCTCTTCTCTCTCTTTAAAAAACTATATTTAAAATTAAAAAGATTATTGTTTAAAAATATAGATTTTTTTCCTCAGGTATTTATAAACATACTTTTTTAAACTTTAGTTTAGCACAAGATTCATTTCTGAGGTTTAACTGAAATGAAACATACACACACACACACACACACACACACATACACATAAAGAGAAAGAGAAACATATAAATCTTAACAAATGAACCCATTCTTTTATCTTTACTGGACCCTGAAGCTTCAGAGTTTTGCAGTAGTTTTTGATTTGTTCTTGTGAAGTATTTCATTTTTTTTTCCATTTCACATGTGAAGTCATATTTCTGTAGTATGTAACAGTTTTTAAATATTTTCATCCCAATTATCTCCTTAAGTCAAAATTTGACAAAGACTAATGAGGGGGATTGTCATGGATCACAATTATGTCTTTGAAGTTATTAAATTAAAATATATCAATGCATTAATTAAATAATAAGTATTTCCATAGATATAGATACTTAATTTTTATGCAGACATATAAGCAACGAAAAAGATGAATTTTTTCTGGTAAAAAAATACAGAATTTATTTTTATTCTATGATTAACTTATAGAGAGTGATTTTTCTTAAAGCTCTTACGATAGAAATGCTGATGAATTCCCCAAAGGACCTCTAATTACTCTGGATTTATGAGAATCTAAACTCTGAAGAACCTCTTTTGACACCAACGTGCTTTATCAAATGAAAGATCATTAAGTATATCCCTTTCCCCCCTTCAGAGAGTTTTAATATTAAAGCAAGGAACGTAAATCCTGGGATCAGATGCCTTTAGTGAGGTAGAGTGGCCTTACAATACCACTCAGGTAACTCTGATTGCAGTAATTTGTTCGTGGTTAGCAAATCTGCACTAATAGAGTTTTCCCAGGGAGACTGTTCTACGAATTTATAATGTTTCATTTGCCTTCAAAGTTTTAAGATATTAAGTTAGAGAAAAAAATTGTACTTGATTTTGAAGAAAATGAAGATGTTAATGCCCATTTGATTATTCTAGAAATCTAGTGGTATACGTTTTTTTTTCCCCCTCCCCAATCTCCACAGATTAAATGTTTCCTCAGCATTATAAAATTATGCAAAGGACTGACAGCAAAGGTACTAATTTCATTTGAATCAAAGTACATGTTAATTTTGAGTCTTCCCAACAATATTAGACACCAATATAACATGACTAAAACAATTTAAATAAAAATGCTTATATATATATATGTATATATATTTTTCCCAAACTTATTTTAGAAAACATTTTGTGATTAAAAGAAATAGAACATTTATTTGAACAGAATAACAAGAGCTTCACTGCCGTTTTCTGTTGTCTTAAATGCAACAAGTTTTTAGCTATTCTCTAAAATTTTACCATAGAAATGCTTCATGCCTTTGGCTATATTCTATTGTAATCTTATTTTCAAGCTTCTTGATAGTACATTCACAAAAGCTCTAGTGATTTTAAAAGGATTAATCATTAGTTTACACTAAAACATATAGTTATAAAAAGTTAAAATATTCCCTTTTTATCACCTTTCCATCTGAACAGTGATGGAGAGAGCTTTTCAAATTATGTGTACATAATTTACCCACTGTTTATGATTTCTGCATGTTATTTGCTAATGCTCTGTTAAGTAGGTTCAGATAACCATGCCCCATGTTGTGAGAATCACCTTTTCCCCATGTTTAATACATTTCTGATATCACTTTCTATCAGGGTTTTTTTGTGTGTGTGTTGTTGTTTATTGTATTTTTTCAGAAATTGCTATCTTCTGGCTGTCTTTATATCATTCCAGGTTGTCTTCCAATGGATTTATTAGATAAAGCTCAAGGCTGCCCTGATGACATTTCATAACTCTTTGTGATTTAATCTTATATCAAATACGTGGTGCTAATTTTTCAATTGTCAATATTTTATTTTATATTTTCATCACTTTCAAGTTAACATGTTTTCTACTATCTGAATTTGACTATGGAATGCCTAGAGGCTTGGAATACAGAGGACTTTTGTGAGATGAAATTGTCCTGAAAACGAACTTTCACACAGAAAATTTTGTCATTAGATACCCTAGTACTGATAGAAGTTTGCCTAGAAAGGATTTGTTTGTTACATTTTGTTTTAGTCAATTTCTTTTCTGCTGCAACTAAAATACCAAAATACCTGACAAGAACAATTTTATAGGAGGGAAAGCTGATTTGGGGGCTTTGTTTCTCAGGGACCCAGGGGAGGCATAACAACATGGCAGAGGGTGTGGAAGATCTAGCCCCAGCAGCAGAGAGGAAGCTCAGCTCAACTAGGACAAAATACATTCCCCAGGAATTATGCCACCAATGACCCACCTCCCCCAGCCACACTCTTCCTGCCTCTAGTTGCCACCCAAATCCCTAACAGTGGATTAACACACCGATTAGGTGAAGGGTCTTATAACCCAATCATTTCACCTTTAAGCTTTCTTGCATTGACTGTAGAGAAGCTTGTGGGTGACACTTTGCATCTAAACCATAACACATTTCTTTAGTCAAACATACATTCAGTAAGTCATATATTCAATTTGTCCAATTAAATATCTGACAAAATGCTTGACAATACCTTTAGGAGAAAATTAACGGCCCATGTTTAAAATAAATTTTACAAAATTTTATTTTGGAATATCGCCGTTGTGAATGCCAATGCCCCATAAACTTTTGCATGTTCTATAAAACTATGCAATCTGGAAATGGATGGAGGCAGCATGGTTTAAAAAGGTCTTATTTAGTGGTATAAATAAGCAGATGCTGTTCTTTGAACAGAAAATATTCACTATTTAAATTTCATACTAAAATATTTAATATAAATTCATTTTATATCTTCTTGAAGAATAAAATGATACAGTATTTGTGAGAGTCTTTCTTGAGTGCTTAAAGTTCCTCTCATTAATGAAACCAGATATTCTTATTAAAACCCCAATTTTCTTCTCCTTTTTTTGGTGACAGGGACAAAGTAGCACCGTATTAATGAGTATGTAGTTCCCAGCACCACATGACTCCAGTTTTCACGTCTACAAAACGTTGATAACAGCATGTACCTTCTATTTTGCAAACCTTTTGTTCACTTAGAATACTGCCCAACAATAAACTACAAAGATGAATTAAATAATGTCTTTCATTTTGTATACCTCTATTTTGTATCTCAGTTGCTTTCACCAACCTCTGCAGTGGAATTATTTTGTATGATGACCATAGCAACAGTAGTTTAATTTTCAGAATTACATTATTGATTATCCTGATGTGTCTCTCAGTTAACTTACAGTTCTCTGATAGAATCACTATGGGAAATACCAGAGCTGACTCAGAGGAACAGGTCCACATTGACAGTGAAGGCATGTATTTTGGCAGCAGTATTGGCTATCTTCTATGCAAAATTTCCTGAGGTCATTTGGTTACCTGGATTCAGACCTTATTTTTCTCTCTAAGCAATAAACCATTTAGTATAATGATTTCTAATATTTAACTCACTGAATACAGTTAGATTATTGATACAATGCAAATCTTCCATATTTTTTAAGTTGATTCCAAGAAAAGTTTTAATTGTTAGAAAAAAATGTAGGTAAAAATGGCCAGAATGATATTTAAGAACTCATTTGGCTTCTAATTAGATTTTCTTTGTCTGATCTCATTATCTTTTATAATCTCTGATTATAAATCTAGAGGGATATTGCTAGTAGTGTGTAGTGGACAGGATGATTACTTAATCATCAACTATTCCTGATCTCTCTTTAGTTACCATGCTGCCTCCATCCATATCCCAAGCAACACACATATAACAGTGTGCTTCATTGCAATGTGAACCAAGAGCCAGTACCAAGATATGACACGGCTGACTCAGTTAATCAATCTTCCTTGTCATTGGCTGGTACATGAATGTACATGTAAACCAACTCTAACCAATCAAATATGACAGCAAATCAGCTGGACTGCTTCTTACAAAAATATTCTTTGACTTCTCTGAGAAAATTATAAGAAAACATTTTTCTACGTATTGAACTTATGCGACACCTAAAATTTTCAGATTTCTTATTACCAGCCAAGAATCTAGCCAACTCTGGAGTGCCAGATGTAGAGATGGAAAGATTTGGGGTCACACATGACATATTTGAGCTGTGAAATCCACCCACTGAAGAGTTATAATATGTATAATAATAAGCTTCCTCATTGATTTAGCCCATTTATACAAAGGTTTCTGTCATTAGCAAGGCAAAGCATCCAAAACAATTTAGGATGGAGAACAAGTTAAAGATCATCCAGGGCTGGGGTTGTGGCTTAGAGGTAGAGTGCTCTCACCTAACATGTGTGAGGGCGTTGGTTGAAAGCTCAGCATCATGTATAAATAAATAAAATGATATTTTAAAATATAATTTTATATATATATATATATATTTAAATCATCCAATCTAGGCCTTCCCTCATAATACAGAGAGATTCAGGCAGAATAAGTTACCTCTACCAACAAGAATCTTTATTTTTAGACTGAGAGATTATAAGATTTAAATGATAGTAGTAGTAGTTGATTTCTTTTTTGAGCAATATAATTGAAACTTCTTTTAGTTCTATAAGAAAATCTATGTAAGTCTATAATTTCTTCCATCTATAGAAATGAATTTAGGTGATTAAAACTGTAACTTGAAAACTTTAAGAATGTCAATATTTTATACTAGTTGAACAGCTTGTGCTCTCCATATATCAAACCAGACTCTGCTAACGTATACATTATGACTTAGTGGGGAAAATATTGCCCTACATTTTTTGAGGATTCAAGTTCTAGTGTCAGTTTAAAATTAGCCAGGGTATGATATTGACTTGGACAAACCTCTAAGGCTCTAAAATGTAGCCTGTCACACATGCATTCTTCACATACAACACTGAATAGGTTCAAATTAAACTCATATTTTTCACCTCCTTTTCAATCCAGCTAAAACATTTCATTTTTTTCTGAATAACATACCATTCAATAGTACACGTATATGAAATACAAAAAAGATTTGCTTGATTCCAGAGAAAGCTGGCCACCCAGAGCCACTCAGTGAATATCACCATCAAACTCTGATGTCTCCAAGGTGAAACTTTCTGCTTCACTAAGGAAAGTTTAAAAACCACTGACCCAGATGATCTCAAATCCCTCTCAGAGCTTTCAATTGTCAAGTTCTAGCAGTCAAATGATAAACTAAGCTTTAAAACACGATAAATTGCAATGCAAGCTTGACAGTTTATGTATATTTGTTATTTTTTAGTGATAATTGCTCATATCATTTAATTCTAGAAGAACAAGTAAATGCTCAGTTTGGTTTTGATAACTATTAGCTCTTCTCATCTTTCTAATAACCTACATTAGCCAAATTATGAAAACAATATCCAGCATCTGTTTTAATATAATATTTTCTTGTTCTAACTCCGAATTTAGATTTATATATTAGTAGATTAAATAAAATTATAGAATTAATATATTCTGATTTTCCAAAATTTAACAGAAGTGGAGGTTTTCAATTATCACCTGATTCATGGGATTTTGCAATTGTGTCATACAGATTGTTTACCTAAAAACAAGGAGGAAACTGCAGGGAGTGATTCCACTACTTTTTTACTTCTTCATTCCTTCTCTAACAGAAAATTATTTTCTCAAGTTTCATTTTCCCCTTCTCAAATCTCATAGGCTTTTGTCATTTGTTAATGATCTCTTAAATCAATGCCATGTGCTTTTAATTCTATATTAAATAATAAGAGAAATTTGCAACTTTTAAAATGTAGCCTCCATTCACACTTGCAGGGATTATCATATTTAATTTCCATTGTAAAATATAGTAATATTTCATATCAATAAAGTTCATACTTGATTACTGGAAACACCACTGATTATTAAATGTTGAACAATAATACATATCCTGAATTATCACAATATCAATAGTTATTTTTAGGTTGTGAGTTTCCAGGTTATCTTTGTTTTTTACATTTGTTTCTATAGTTTTTAAATGACTTGTGGAAAAAAAAAACTTTTTTTATAACCAGAAAAAACAGATAGATTATCAATATAATTAATTTTATTCAAGCCATTTGATTGCAATTATGAAAATAATATGCACAAAAGAGAGAATAAAAAAGGATTAACAATTATTATTTTGGAGTAATTAAATAAAAAGGTTTTCCTGTGTACATTCACATTTCAAATTTCTGTGAAAAAATATATATTCATCTATAATAAACTTGCATTATAAATAAGTTTAGAGATGGGTTCATTGATTTCCTTGAATTATATAAAACATTATTTCAATGAAAAGTGTGTTGAATGACATTTGATTAATTGAAAAAATAAGCAATTTCTTTAAGTGTGAGGAGGCATTCCCAGAACACCTGGCCCTTTAGAACAACCTAACAAGACCCAGGATTCCACTACATAGGCAAGTCTCAAACCTTTCTGCAGATCTCAGTGATCAGCCATTTATTTATTTATTTCTAACCTGTTCTCATCACTGTGCATTGTCCCTCTTAGATTCCAAACTTTGATTCTATATGCATAAGACTTCAATACTAAGAAGAATTTGATGTTTTTTTGCTGGGTTTGCTAAAATTTCACTTTTGATTTTTTTTCCAACCTGTATTAGAAAGTATTTTTTATTTTTTTTGTGTGTGTTTTATTTATTTATTTATTTTTAATTTTGCCACTTAAAAACTGATTCCTTATTCCTAGCATGGGAGACTCATGTATGTCTCATATTCTGATAAAAGAAGAATTTTCTGTGAAATTATCATTATTATGGATATGTAGAAATGAAATTTCTTTATCAATAGTAATATAACAACCCAATCGATATTAAAATGTAATTGGTTACTCCAGTTAAATTTCATATTTTGCTTATAATTACCATTGATTTATAGAGTACATAAAGACTGGGAGCAGATAATGGTCATCTTACCCTGTTCAGCAAATGGCACAGTATAATTTCTGTAGGAATAACAAGTGGAGGAGGCAACTGTCTCAATTATCAGCAAAAAATAGAAAAATACTAAAAGAAAAAGAGATAATATCATGAAAACAGGAACAAGACAAAAGCTGTCTTTTGGTTAAAAGATTCCTGGATGCTTACTAAACAACATGTTCTTTATGTTTTCTTGATTATCTATATCTTTACATATATAGAGAATGATAAAACAAGTTATTTTCAATACATTGAAAAGGAAGCATATTTTGCAATTATGCATGCAAGAGCACATAAATAGGTTTGTATATAGTCATTATTACCCACTAATCATTCAAAGCTACCACCTTCTCTGGAGAATTACCATTTTCTGAATGTGAATTGAAGATTATTCCCCCAACATGCCAATCCCACCCTGTGCCTCAGAGTCTGCAGAAAATAACTGAGTGACAATGGTACCAAGAGCCAGCCTAAGGTGGGACTAACTTTATAGTGTAATTAGTATTTCCAACAGAAAAAGAGCATTCACATAATGAGGATGAATCTTTGCTTAGCTCCTTTTCCTCCTGTATCTTTTCTTTTCTCACATGAGGAGGAGTAATTTTGCTAGATAAAGGGCTCTGTCATTAATTTGGATTTCAGAAAAAAAAAATGCATGTTGCTTCAGTATAAATAAAGTGAAGATATTTGTATTTCAAATTTTATTTTATGTGCCATTTTAAAATGTGAGAATCTTATTCCTTAAAGAAATTTTTAGAAGACTATATTTTCTTGCATTCTTATCTCAGGATCTACTTCTAGGGAATCCAACCTTAAATAATGCCAATTATATATTGTTCGGTTATTTTTAAAATATATTTCAAACTATTTTACTATATATATGTATGTGCATACATATATATTCTCATCAGTTTATATAAAATAAAAAATGTATGTTATATACCAAACATATATGAAATATATATATATATATATATTTATAAAAAAAAAAATATATATATATATATATATAATACAGGATAGAAAAAATAAATTTGGAAATAGTCAATACCAATCTGCTAGAATAAGTTAACTCTAATCAAAGAAGAAGGATCTGTGAAAGAATTATTTTTGGTGGCCTCCATTTTACCTGTCATTTGTATTTACTTAATAAGAGAACATCTTAATTGTAGTTACTTGGACCATTGATTTTGTTCTCATAGTTGTTGAGAACAGGTCAAATTTTGATTTTCTTATTTTGTTACTTTTATGTTATTTATTAACTCCAACTAATATTTATGTAGTGAAAAGTCCATGAAGATAAACAGTTACAGAAAAAAATAATTTATCAATAAAGAAACGCCAGATATTTATAGGCACATTTTAGAAAAAGGGAAAGTGGGAAAGAAGAGAAATGTATAAAAATAAATGGGAACTGTTGATTTTAAGGTAGATTTAAAATATATGTCAGTGCTAAGCCATGAATTCACAGGAAGTCAACATTGGGAAATTAATCTTAAATTTTTCTCCTGGGAAATAGATAAGTAGTACCATCTAATGGTATCATGTCTTGCAAGTGTGAGTATTTGGTTTGAAATTGAACTTCAGAAAAAAACAACATGTGCATGTAACATGAAAACAGATAAAATTATGAGTATGAATTTCTAAAACACAACATAAATAGACATAACCCTAGACTGAGAGATAAATGAGATGAGATCTGGCTTTCCTACTATCTACATCAGGTGACTTTGGACAATCCTATGTGAATATTTATTTGGTGTTTGTAATATATGTTTTTTGAAGACCCTCCACCTCATAACATATAGCTGAGAAAGTCTCATTTCAATAAATTATTTTAGTACTGAAGTTTCCTCTAGTAATAAAGCAAATACAATAATATCAAAAAATAAAAATTTTACATTTTAGTAAAAGTGTTTGTAAGATTAGTAGAAATAATAATAATGTCTAATGAGAGAGTGAATTATTCTACTTACTCCTCTAATCTTACATGATTGTCCTTATTCTAAGACTGTGGTATCATATGTGAAGGTTTCTACTCTTATAGAAAAAATACTAGCACAGGTATTTTCATTTATTAATATTCTATGAATGTTAGAAAGTCATAGAATTTTATAAGGAATAGTAACTCAATAATTAAATCCTTCATTTAATGTAAGATTATATATATACACACACACAAATCATTTTTCTGCAAACATACTTATTTGGATCTCATAACCACAATGGTCTAGAGATTTCTGGTATTGGGTACTTATGGCTAAATGTCATCAATCACCATTTATTATTAGAATGATATTGGTAAATCTTTAATGTGAATTTAATTGGTTAAAAATAGATGAGATTGTTAAATGGAACTTTCAATGAATAATTAAATACACTTACGAGAAAATCAATAAAATAGACAGATTTCTAATGCCAGCACCCTTCAACTTTCTCTGAAGCTGTAAAATCTCAGGTTCTACTGTGAGACATTAAAAGGACATAGGATACTACACATAAATCCTGGGGGTTGTCACAAAACTAGAGTCAAGTGTCAGTAACTGTAAACCTCTGGCTTTACTGACTAGGATGAATGCTTATTATTTTTAATGCACTGCTATGAGTTATTTCCACTGAATAATTTCTTATCTTTCTGCTCACAACCAAGGCTAGACAGACCATTATGGGTGGTTGGCAGTAAATCTTCATCTATGAATAAACTCTCTTGGGATCTTATGAAAGACTGTAATGAATTCAACACATGATGCTAATCCTGGGGGCAACCACATTCACACCATGACACAACACATTTAGGTTTTTCTAATAAAAATTAAGTGCTGAATTAGTATGTGAAGTGCTGCTGCTAACAATTGCTATGCCCTGAGTTTAAATACACATGAAAATGCATACACATACAACACACACACACACACACACACACACACACACACAGAAACATACACAAAGTTAATGTTTATAAAGACACATATTGTGGAACAATTGTCACTTGTCTGCTTTTGTCTCCTAAAGTACAATTCGATGCCATTTTTTTTCCTAGATAAATATACTTAATTGAATATCAAGTTTTTAGTTATCTATATTACATTCCATTTTAAGAGAAGGCAAAATGTATTACCTACTGTTAGCAACTGTCATTCTTATAAATCA
This sequence comes from Ictidomys tridecemlineatus, assembly GCF_052094955.1. Lineage (NCBI taxonomy): Eukaryota > Metazoa > Chordata > Mammalia > Rodentia > Sciuridae > Ictidomys > Ictidomys tridecemlineatus. Next base: position 151,487,876 of record NC_135483.1, on the reverse strand, counting down.
GTTTGCCTACATATTATCTAATGGAGGAGGTACGAAAGTCTCTGATTTCTTCTTTTATCAGAAACTATGGAACACTTTTCTGAGTTCTTTTCTGTTCTACCATCTCCAACTGGTATTTCTTTTTTTTTTTTTGTTTTTTTTTTTTTTGTTTTTTTTTGGTTGTTCAAAACATTACAGAGCTCAAGACATATCATCTTTCATACATTCGACTCAATTGGGTTTTGAACTCCAGCAGAAGTGAAGTCCAACTGGTATTTCTGACAGTATAGAAATCATGGTACTCTCACAGTTGTTGGAGAAATATACAGAAAGAAAAAGTGTATTCTGAAATGCAAATAAATACAATACAAAATAAAATATTTAGTCAATGCTAGAAATAAGCAAATCTTTCCTAATTTTCCCTTATTTTTATTGAGACAAGAACAAGTACTCCTTCAAATAGTTTAATTAAATTAAAAATAAAAGTCTATATTATTATTATATGCAATTAGAGTACCAGAATTTATTTTTAGAGACAAAAACATATTAGTTTATAGTTTGTATATTTGCATATGTGTTTATGTGTAGGTTCACTTTGGGAAACTAATCTAGAGAAGACATTTCCTAAATAGAAATTTAATAATAAATAAAATCTGATTCTTTATCTTAAATATGAAATTTGGTAATATATATTTATGTATACTATATATGATTGTGTATTTCAAAGAAATTATCTCAGGACAAAATGACCTAAACCATGTAGCACATGGATTTCTTCAAGTATTGGCAGCTTTTTAAGGTTTTGATAAAGGGGCACTTCTAGTAATAAAGATGAATGAAGTGCTTGAAGTTCTATACTGAGCAAAATTTGTACAATTAGAATGAAGGTCTCACAACTTCTTCTTTGACATATACTTGGAGATAAAAACATGGGCTCTAAAATATTACCTAGTCAAAGTTACCCTATGGGAAATCATCAGCATCCCTTCCAAAGTGCTGACACAAAAGTGGCTTGCACAAATGTGTCATACAGGTGGAGTGGGACTCACTAAACATACATTATTTTCACAAGTTAATCTCACAAAGTAACTTTTACTTAGCATATTTTAATATGCCAACAAATATCTTTTACCTTAATAAATTATTGAGGAATTTTTTTCTTGTTTGCTTCACAAAATCTGCATCATATTTTTTCCAAATTTTTTTTTCAAAGAAAAACTTGATTAGATTTACCTTTTTGTACCTATTTACCCAATATAGTTTACCATGGAAGGTCACAGAAGTAAACACTAAAGGTAATAGGAGTAATATTTTCATAAGTCACTCAGATTAAAATTAGTCATATTTCCAAACAAATGTTCTTGTTTCAGCAGATGGTTACATTTGGTGATAGAATGGACTTAGATTTCTTCATTGATGATTGAGGGAAAAACAATTTCCAACCTCAAAATTTCTATTTAGAATGAAAATGTTTAACCAAAAAACTAGTTGTTAGTTTGTTTCTGAACAACAGATACTTACTATGTACTTGAACTTACTAAACAGTAGTTTATTATTCACATATTTCCATATGAACCTGTAATTAAATGAGTAGAATACAATGCATGTAGGAATTTATGGATGAGTAGAAAGTAATAGCAAACATACTAAATAAACAAAAATTCCTTATGTCTTTGCAAACTGCATACTTCTTTGATAATCAAATTCTGGGCCCAAGAAAACAGCAACTATACAATAGCTTGGAATCATGTGCTCCTCACAGATTCATGATAGCTTTAAATTATTCATTATCGAATATTTTTTTACATTGAGAGATGCTTAACCTAAGGTACATTAAGTATAGACATATTAATTTTTTTCAACATCTTCCTATGGATATTGCTTAAGAAAGTGTATGCTTCTAGCTGGATGCAGTGGTACACATCTAGCAGTGGTACACATCTGTAATCCCAGTGGCTTGGGAGGCTGAGACAGTAGGATTGCTAGTTCAAACCGAGCCTCAGCAATGGTGAGTCACTAAGTAACTCAATGAGACCCTGTCTCTAAATAAAATACAGAATAAGGTCGAGGAGGTCACTCAGTGGTTGTGTGCCTGAGTTCAATCCACAGTACCAAAAGAAAAGAAGAAAAAAGAAAATATGTACTTTTTAAGATACACATACCTATGTATGTACATACTATTAATTCTATAGAAAGTTTTATTTCACAATAGCCTTACTCCTTTGCTTTTCAATTCCTAGTTTTTCATATACATACATATACCCATATACACATACATAAAATTTCATATTTGTATATAGATATATGAATATATAAGCTTTATGCTTACCAAACCCTAAAACATGAAGCTTTACATATTTACAATTTGAAGAGCTCATAACTCAGTTATAAATTCAACTGAAATTCATGTTATTAATTAGAATGTCTATATATTTTTTGATTTCAGTTATTTTAAAAGATAAGTACATTGATATGGATTATCTTATTAGAATTTTATATAAAATTCAGAGGTATTTAACTTTTAAATATAATTCTTAGAAAAAGGAAAATTATGTCATCTATTGGCTAACTACTTCATTCTTTTATTCTTGAATTATATGTAGTTTTACTTAGAGCATCACAAGACATCTTCCAAGGCCACACAGTTTAGGAGGAAAGGATCAGATGTTAACAAAATTCTAAGGAATATTTCCAAATATCCAATTTCAATTTTGGCACTCAGGTTGAAGTGCATAACTTTAGTTCAAAAAATAATAACTAATGAGGAGCTAAAGATTTTGTGTTCACAAAAATCTCATTAAATATATCAAATTATATCACATATCCAATTAGAGCAAAGATTAAATCACCAACTTCTACAATTAAATACTTTCCTGTTGTCCTAAAGCATGTCCTAATGTTATATTTAGTAATTTTTAAAGTAATTCTATCATTATTAATATTTTTGGTACTAGGGATTGAACTCAGGAGCACTTGACCACTGAACCACATCTCAGCTCCTATTTCGTATTTTATTTAGAGACAGGGTCTCATTTAGTTGCTTAGCACCTCACTTTTGCTTAGGCTAGCTTTGAACTCTTGATCCTTCTGTCTCAGCCTCTGGAGCTGCTGGGATTATAGGCATGCACCACCACGCCTGGCAAATAATTCTATCTTCTTAAAATAAACTACTGATCACTATTTTCTTGTAAATACATTTTCTTATTATGTTATTAATATACATATTTAATAGTAACTGTAGTTTGTAAAGTCAATATATATCCATTGGTTACATAATTATTAAAGAATAAGTTCATACCTCAGCACCAGATTGCTAATATCAGATTTATTTATTTTTTATTGTGAGAAATATCAAATCACTGCCAGTTGGAAGCAAATAATATGGAATAGAATTGTATGAGAAATCCTGTTTTTGTAGGATTGTATTTTATATGAATGTTTTAAGGTAAGATATTTATTTTGCAATAACTGGAATAGAATGAAATGGAGAAGTATTTGACTTTTAGAAGAATTAAAACTATAAAGCAACATACTCAATGCAAGTTTGATAGAATGACAAAAAAACTTTACAGGAATTATGTTCTTTATAATCTATAAGGTGTATACATATTATGAAAAGTTATTTAATTATTTTTTCATAGTCTACATTCTGTATATTAATAATAATACTTGTATAACTCTATAAATTTATTGGTTATTATGGACCAAAGTTCTAGATCTCTCTGTATAAATCCTAAGTATTTCAGTGGCTTCAGGTATATGCTATAGTCTATAACTCATATCTCTTCTTTGTACTAAAAATAGTCAAATATTTAGCTTTATTCAACTTGAGATTTTCAATATTAGTTTAAGAGGATTATTAAATATATTTTACTTTTAAACTTTTAAGAATATTTCTTTCAACACGAAGACATCATTATTTTATGTACTTGTTACTGACGCTTAATCCATTAAAATGAGTTCTTGCAGAGAATAAAAAGAAATTTATACCCCTAGATATGCAAACATAAAAAATATTTTAATGCAATATTTACTGGGGAAATTTTGAAGCATGAGTTTGTGGAAAGCCATAAAAATAGTGAAAAAGGGAAGAAGAGTAAAGCAATCCTAACTTTCACCTTGAGAACTGCTGTTGTTCTAAGAGGGTATCCGAAGAAAAGAAAGCAATTTAGTATCTGTAAATAATGTTTAGTAGAATTTTTTAGTTTATTCTTCAAAATACAATGAATAATGTATGCCAAGTATTAAAACCTATTGCTGTACTTTAGAGAGAAAGGATAGTTCTCCATTGGTACATAAATTTTGCCTACACATCCTGCCTAGCATCCTCAACAGAAATGTGTTGGAGTAGGGATATAAGGGTATGTTGTGACCTAGAAGTGCTTAGTGCTTTTTTATTATGTATTCACAAAATTTTCTTCACATGTAAATGGCTGTCTGAATATTTTTATTGGGGAAAATATGTGTAGTATATAATTTACGATTTAAACTGCTTTAAATATAAAATTTAGTGACATTAATTACATTAATAATATTCTATCTTCATATCATTATTTCCAAGTCTTTTTCCTTACTCTGAAGAGCAACTGTAGCCATTAAGCAATATCCTTTCCCATTTGTCCTTCCTCTTAGCTCTCAATAAATGCTGATGGCTGAATTTTACAATTTCATTTTTAAACAAGGTAGGGAAATTTAGTCATTGTACATAGTCTTTTTTTAAAAGAAATACAAATCCCAGTTTATATTCTATTTCCTCAAAACCACAGCATATTCGCATCTTTCAGATTCACTATTGCTTTACCCGTTGTATTCACTAGACTCAATAAATATTTAACAATGACCACAAACACTAAATAAATAAAAAATAATTTATGTTGACTCTTCATAACTTCCTGTAATATATGCAATAATATTCCTCTATTTATGAGCACAAAATATTCCTTCAATAAATTCCAGGGTTCATATATGCAATAGACTGTAAAGTTTATTTGCAATGAGTTAAATATTCCCAATAAAATCCATTAAACTCCATTAACTCTTTAACTACATAAATTTAGTTTATTTAAAAATTTTCAGTCATGCTAATTGCTATGTAACTTAAGTTAACAAAGGTATTATAATACTTCACATAAACTCAACTTTCTACTCATAAAATCTTGTTTATGAATTCCTCTGCCAGGAAACCCAGTATTCACATAGAAACTAAGGCTCTTTGTTCTTAAATTTCAGTGTCTTTGCTAAATTGTTTTTTTATTGTTTTTTATTTTTTGCATGGGACTGAAGGTATCCAGGTGAAGCCTACAGGTCATTCATACTGCCTTGGGCCAGAATGACTGTAAAGCCCTGTTCAGAGGAAGTCAATTCCTTATCACAAAAGAATCACTCAAGAGCCATCTGCCTACTTATACTTACATCTGGCCAGACTTATGTTTTAAAGGAATATCTAACTGAATGAGGATCAAGCTAATAGACATTTCTGGCAGACAATAAAAGGTTACCAAGGAAAAATATTCACACATGCTACAAAAGAAACTGATGAGTACAGGATGTTATCCAGAGCAAAGGACAATGATGAGGCTCCAATTAGATGTTATTGATGTCACTAAGAGGAACATATGATAAGAGTTCCAGCAAGATTGGAAGTGACATAAACTAAGATGTTGCTATGTAAAGGAGAAACATTATCGGTTATTTACCTTATATAATTATTAATGCAATTAATAAAATGTTGGTCTACAGGCTCATATCCTTGCATGTGCTTATAATGCTCTTAAACCTAGAATTCTGCAATTTTATGTTTTTTTACTCCTACCTATTTTTATTTTTATATGTATTTCCATTCAGTAACTCCAATTTAGAAACTGGTCTCGCCATTGAAGCTAAGCGTAGAGGGGAGGCCATGTAACATTGTGAAAAAAAAAAATCAAAGTCTGAGGCAATGATGTAGGAAAGCACAAACAAATGTGGAATGAAATTATTATAAAAATAGGTTGAAAATGAATTATTCTTTTGTCTCAAAGCATCAGGTATACATTGCTTAAGTGGAAAAAAGCCCTAAAATTCTGTGTTATGTAGTGAATAACCCTTACCTAAAATTTGGATTGGACAACAAAAGTTCAATTGGCGTATTTAAAAAGAAAAAAAAATGATTTTAACGCCTCATATACAACTAAATTAAATCTAGTAGTAATCATAAAATGAAACACTAATGTGGATAAAAATATAGATATTGAATTGCTAATTTTATTGAAATACACAGTCATTTTAGATTATGATAACATCTCCATCACTGTGTAGACACAATTACATGATGAGTATAACAGATAGGCATAATATCATGCCATGAAAATGGCAAAAAATAATGAATAGAGACTAAAATAAATATTTTAGCTCAAATAAGAAAAAATTCAGTTACTTTTAATTACATAAACAAATGGATACAGAAAAAAAAGCTTAAGAAAATGCTTCTGTATGAATTAACTCCACACAATTTATAAGGTAATTTAAAGGTAGAATGACAAAGTTTGAATAATTCATGTTCTTTTTTTTTTCCCACTGCTCTGCCATTGCCTATTTAGAATCTATTTTAATAAAAGAGAATGCAATGTCACTAGGCCTGAAGGCATTATCTGAGTCTTGAAAGACTTCCACCCACATGAATTAATTCTCAAAAGAAAATACACAACAAAAAGAATCAGAGTCAACTAGTTATTTGTATGTTATACTTTGGGAGTTCTTCAAATTTACATTCACATACAATACATTCATAATAAATGATATTATCAACACTCAAACATCATAATAGTAATTTCTTAAAACTTAAAACAATAAAAGATACTAGAAGGAGTGAAGAACTCCTGGCATATGGGCACAGTAAAACAATTGTATCTTTTGGCTTTAATTATTACTAGTATTCTCCTAAGACTATGCATTTCCTTATCCTTGTATCACAGGTAATTCATTCCCTCAGACTCATCCATAGAACACAAATGTTGGATAAAAATAAAGTCACTTTATTATCAGCTGTTTCTTGGTGGACAGAATTCAATTTAGACTCCTAGCATCATTTGGACTCTCTTCAATTTCTGCATGGTGACATGAGAATGACATTTCAATATTTTTTCCACAGAGTCTGCATGTAATAGTGTTTTCTTTCTGGCATACAGTACTGTTTGAAGCCTTTCAAGGCCCTTAAATCTTGATCATGAGTTATTTCTGTGTGTGTGTGTTACAGTCAAGTGCTGTCTTATGAAGACTCAGTCAAAACTGGAGTACATATATTTCACTGCTCCAATAAGACTATAATGGAGCTGAAAAATCATAGAGATTGTACACTCATAGTGCAATGCTTTACTAAAGTGTTTGTGATGATGATGATGATGATGTAAAGAAACTGTGCTGCCAGTCACATAAGGATACAACTCATACAATTATGTAAACTACATAATATTTGATAATGAGAATATATGACTATGTTACAAGTTTGTATGTTAACTATAATATACTTTCAATCATTTTATTAGAGTGGATATCTTCTGCTTATATTTTTTAAAAAATTAATGTAAAGGTTAATGTGAAATATTACACCATGTGATGCTAGCCAACAGAAGCTTCATGAACTTTTTTATTGCATCATTTTCTTTTGTGACATTTCATTTTATTTATCATGACCCCTCTGCTTACAAAAGCCACTGCTAGTATTGCCAAAAAGAAGTCACATCAAATGATTGACCTGGGAATGAAATCATACATGATTGCAGGAGAACTAGTGATTATTATTGCTCACTAGTGGCACAAGCTCCACTCCACCAGACCTAAGATCTTGAAGAAGAAGTACAACAATTGAGAAGAGACTATATCAGATACAGAGAAACTGCTATTGAAATATATTGAAGATCAGACATGTACGCTTATCTTTTTTGACACCAAAGCAAAAAAGTTTGATTGCATTGTTAAAGCTCTGAGTGATTTAAATAACCCGGGAATTGTTTTTCATTACATATGTGAAAGTGAGTAGTGAGACTATAAGTGCTGATGTAAGGGTAGGTGAAGAATTTTTGAAATGCTACATAAGCTGATTGTGAAGGAAAAATTACCTGTCAGAACAAATCTGGCAAGAGCGATATGGCAGAGCAAATCAAAGCAATCTGATAGAGAAAATTTGGCAGAACAATAGGCTATAACTTACAGTATAAGTGCATAACACCTTACCATCCAGGTTTGTGTTAAGTACATTTCTTGATGTTTACATAATGATTAAGTCACTGTGGACTTATCCAATGATGAATTTATCAGAATATACCCCCACTGTTAATTAAGTAAGGCATTACTGGATTTTCTAGTTAGTGTTAGGAAATCACTCCACCTAGCCAGGTGTCTATTGTACACCCCATTGTTAATTAAGTAAGGCATTACTGGATTTTCTAGTTAGTGTTAGGAAATCACTCCACCTAGCCAGGTGTCTGTTGTACATCCCTTTCTAGTTAGTGTTAGGAAATCACTCCACCTAGCCAGGTGTCTGTTGTACATCCCTTCGTTTCATTTATTTTTAGTGTTAATCCACAGCTATATCTTCATCTATATTCTCTTCTAAGAGATTACTGGAATGACAATTGGGCACAAATTTTTGCTTACAGAGTTTCACTACATCCCATTGCTGCTAGACATTTTTGTTTTAATTCAATTTTCTATTATTATATTGTAGCCAGAATTTTTAGTACCTAGACACATTAAGTTTAAAATTATATGCATAACTTTGCTTGCATATTTTGAATTTCCAGTGTGTTTATCACATCTGCATACATATCTGAGTCTATAAAAATATATTACAACAGTCTGCCTGCTCTCTTTCTCCAGAATATCCCTGGATCTTCATAAACTGTTTCCATTCCAGGGTTATCCATTGCTATTGGTTAATCCATAGCATTCACCCACTCATTTTAGCTCATGTTAATATTGGATTGTGTCTCCTAACAGTTCTTTAATATCTGACTTTGAGAGGTGGGCTGATTATTTAGAGAGAGATCGTTGGTAACTGTGGTTTTAGTCAAGAAAGATAATGAAATGCTCTTTTCTAACATCATGTACATATCTTTTGGTTAGCTATTCATTTCCAATCTGTTCTGAAACCAGGATCTTTATCTTGAAGAAGACATGCATTGTGCTCCTTGGTCTTTCATGTCCTTTGGGTACTTTTCAAATCCTACAAAGTTATTATCATGAGTGTTAAATGACAATATTTTTTAAATTAACCAGAAAAAGTGAACAGTAGAAAAAGGATTTGAGATATAAATGAGAACTATATAAAGCCAACTTGTCATTAAATTTAATGGTTTTGTATATCAACACTGAAAATACCAATGTAGCATGTAGTCTGGTTTTCAGAATGCCTGCAATTCTGACGACTCAAATAAATTCATTAATTTAAAATTATTTTAAGTCACATAAAACTCATCTTTTTTAGCATTGTAATCCTTAACAATTTAAATGTCTTACACTTAAGAAATTGATTTTCTATTGGGGTCAAGAGAGCACAGTAGAGGTTAATTTCTCAACTGCTTGGTGTGGGACCAGGAAAGTGGACAAACAGCTTCTATTTGAGGCCATTAAAAGAAGACAAAAGGAAAAGAAAAGAAATCCTAGTAGGTTTCAATACTGGATTCTCAGCATGGTTTAGCAACTCAGAGTACGGTTAAATAAATAACAGTTGTTAATAAAATTAGTTAAGTGTAAAACCCATTTAAATTTATCTTTATGGTAGACATTTAACAATGTGGTTTTTTACAGTGTAAGATTTGCTGAACATAAAAGTATTATACTTCCACTTCCACGCTTCAGTACTCTCTAAAGTACAAACAGGAGTGTTCCAGTGAAGTTTCAACATAGCATGGATCTAGAGGTTTTGGTTGCAAGTTGACTAGAAAAAATCAGTCATGGGAGAATACACCTGGTATTTTTATTTAATAGATTATGGAATTGACTCATTTAATATAACTTGTACAGTCTCAAACTCATTGGAGAAAGCATTCCAATTACCATGTTTCATTTAGATCTATTTCTATTGTATAGAATATTATTTATTTTAAAATTATTATCTTATTTTCCCAATTATTTTGCTTTAATCATTTACTTTTTCAGATTACTATATTTTTTAACTTTTATATTAAATAATACATCATAATTAATAGTATAGTTGATATGTGTGATTAAACAAATGTTTCAAGAGTGGAAAATATGTTCAACTTTTTCTTTTAAACATTTTTTTCAAGAATGTAGAACAGAATATATTGTATATGGTAGAGATTTATGCTTTTAAATGTTTTTAAATATTTTGAACATTTGACCTTTCAGACTTGAAAAAGGGTAGAATAAGGTATTCTTACTAAATAATTCATATAATAGTCATTGTAGAATATTTAATGCAACAGTAAACTTCATTTGGTATATTTTCTTAACATATTTTTAGTAAAATAAAACTTCTAAACAACCTCAGGGGATAAAATTATATAAGTTTTAATCTAATAATGTAAATTATTAATAAGGAATATTTATAATGGTATAGTCAGCTGGATCCAGCTATTGTTAAATAAATATGCAAATAAGAATATATGTGGTATAAGCATAAGTCATGTGCATATTATTACTCTTCCTGGTCTTTCATTATTAAAAGAATAACAAATACATTGTATTTCATAAATTTCTTAATGTTTTAATGACATAGAATAGCAATTAAGGCTAATATATACATTAATACATTTCCTTATAAAATTCAATAATAACAATTTTAAGCTTGTTCACTTTTTTATAGGGAGGAATAAGCTCATCCAGTTAAAGCATAAATGACAGAAATCACCAAGGCAGAAAACTGATAATAAAAACAAAGTACCTAGTTGGAGACAGAATTTTACTTTCTCTTAGGTGTCTATCAGTATATTATTAAATATGCCTGTACCTCATTTTCTTCTTTTGAGAAATGAAGAGTAAAGTATGTACTCATCTAGTAGTCACTGTGAGGATTAAAAGACTTAATACAAGTGAAAAATAACCCCGATAGTTTCCGGCACACAGTAAGGTCCAAACATTTTTATATTTTAAAATGATATCAACAATAGTGTAGATATCTAATTTCTGTTCTATAAGAAGTGAATTAACTTATTATAAAACCTTATCAGAAAAAATAGGCATTGTGAAACATACCTGTAATCCCAGAAACTCTAGAGGCTGAGGCAAAAGTATTGAATTTTTGAGACCAGCCTCAGCTACCTATTGAGACCCTAAGCAATTTACCATGACACTGTCTCAAAATGAAAAAATTAAAAGGACTAGATGTAGCTCAGTAATAAAGTACCCCTCGGGTCCAATCCCATTCAAACCCGTCACACACACACACACACACACACACACACACAATGTATATGTATGTATGTATATATATATATATATATATATATATAAAACACATATAATATATATATATAATATATAATACAATGTATATAACCAATACATATACAGCGCTACATATATGTAACTAATATATATATGTATGTATACATACATATATATATGTATATGTATATGATCACACAGAGAAAAAATTGTAATCTTTAATAATGTTAGGCTTGGTGTGTGTGTGTGTGTGTGTGTGTGTGTGTGTGTGTGTATACACAAGTGTTTATAAAAACACAAATATATTGTTTTATACTGTGGAGAGACGACATAACAGTTGTTATAGTAAAAGAAGATTGTTATAGATTGAATTTGAGGTATCCTCTGAAGTGTTGTTTAAGAGAAGGGAAAAATATTTAGAGGTACATTGATTGGATAATGAGAACTTTAACCCAATGGGAATGTTAATTGTTGTTGATTGGATTAACTGGGAGTTAACTGCAGAAAGATAGGGTGTGCCTAGAAAAGGTGAGTCACTGGGGGTACTTCTTTAAGGCTTATACTTTGTCCCTGATTAATGGAAGTCTCTCTCTGCTTTTTTGTTGTCATGTCCTGAGCTGCTTTCCGTCTCCATACCCTTCTGTGTGATGCTCCTGAATCACTTGGGGCCCTGAGGAATTGAGTAAACCATCTATGAGCTGAAACTTCTCAAACTGCCAGTGCCAAAGAAACTTTGTCTCCTCTAAAATTGTTCTTTCAGCTCTTTTCCTCATAGTGATTTTAAAGGTAACTAAATAAAGCTTACAATGATAATAACATGAATTGATGTTAACAATAACAACAAATACATGTATTTATTACTTTCAATATCAAAATTATTTTGAATTTTCATTATATTATGATTTTTTTCTAGTTTAGAGATGAAAAAATTGAAACAGTAGAAAGCAAGTAACTTGCCAAGACGACCATATTACTAAGATATGCAAATATCAGTTGTAGCCCCACACATCCACACATAGGTGGGTAAATATAAATAATGTGTGACTCTACCTGGTGGGTTTCCACAGACCATTGATATTCTATATTTATCATTGACTCAACTTTACAGATAAGACATTTTCTTATTTTATTTTCCTTAATTTCTTGAGTTAAGAAAAAGTTTGCCCTCAGTAGATGAATGGATAAAGAAAGTGTGGTATTTACATATACACAATGTAATATTACTCAGCATTAAAAGAGAATAAAATCATGTCATTTGCAGGTAAATGGATGGAGTTGGAGAACATCATACTAAGTGAAGTAAGCCAATCCCTAAAAACAAATGCCAAATGATATAAGGATGCTGGTTTATAATGAGGATATGGGGCGGGGAGCAAGGGAGGAATGGAGAAAATTTATATAGAGCAAGAGTAGGAGAGGAGAAGGAAGAGGACATGGGGGGAGGAAAGGCATAGAATGAGATGGACATCATTACTTTAAGTACATGTATGAAGACACAAATGGTGTGACTCTACATTGTGTGCAACCAGAGATATGAAAAATTGTGCTATACATGTGTAATGTGAATTACAATGCATTCTGCTGTCTTATATAACAAATTAGAATAAATTTTAAAAATAAATAAATTACTGTTTTTAAAAAAGAAAATGCTGACATAGGGTTTATTTTTTAAAGCACATATGTCATATTCTTTGTTTTTTTTAATTTATTTTACATTTAGAAAATTGTCTATAATTTTCTTTTACAATATGTGTTCCTATTCCTTTATTTTCAGAATTAACTTGGAATAAAAAATGTCATTTTTATGTAGAATCAGTGTCTTTTTTTCTTCACATTCGTAACATTTCACGGTCATGTCTATCTCACAGTCCATCCTCTATCCTCATGGTCCTGCTCCACCCCCTCATTCTCTTCATCTTACACTTGTATGTAGTGAAATCCTCTCATTCCTCCTTGACTTACCAAAACAAGATTCACAAAATTTGGAGTTTCCTATTATTACCAATGCAGCTTTGATTTTCTCTTTCAATTTTTTTTTTTGCTTCTTTGTTTTTTGTGACTATTTAAAAAAAGTAACAGGTTTGTTTTTTTGTTTTTTGTTTTTACAGCAACCTTATTATCACAAAAATATAGAAAGGAAGGTACAGAGATTTACTTATTGTGCTGTGCCTTCCTCCACACAAGCCTTCTCACTGATTGTGGTAGAATATCTTCTGCCAGAACATCTTCTGGCCAAACTATCCTATGTACATATACAACTAATGAGCCCAGGTTGACATCCTAATCAAAAGTCCACAGTTTACATTAGAATTCACTCTTTTAAAAACTTTTATGAATGCATTATAGTCATATGTGTATTGGGATTCATTTGAACATATTATACAATATATAATTTCATGTGCTCTAATTCAGTCCCCAGTATTTCCTCTTAACCCTTTCTCCTCCCTCTCCCTTCTCTTTCCTCTATTCTACCAGTCTTCATGTGTTCATACACACACACACACACACACACACACACACACACACACATATAAACACACATACATACATATATAATTAGTGCATTATAAATATGCATAAAGCTAAAATTTATTTAGTTTAAAACTCAAAAAAAACTGAAAAAAATAATAAATTGGCAAATGATCTAAACAGACACCTCTAAAAAGAAGAAATACAACTGACCAACAAATATAAGAAAAAGTGTTCAACATCTCATCTTCTATTAGAATGACAATCAAGAATACAATTGTAATGGGGGCCTGGGTTGTGGCTCTGTGTTAGAGCACTCGCCTAGCATGTGGGAGGCCCGGGGTTTGATACTCAGTACCACATAGTGATAAATGAAGGTATTGTGTCCATCTACAACTATAAAAATATTAAAAATGAATACAATAGTAATAAATGCTGGTGAAGATGTGGCAGAAATATTAAATTATACACTGATGGTAGGACTGCTAATTAATACAAGCAGTCGGGAAAGCAGTATGGAGATTCCTCAAAAACTAAGAATGAACCCAGTTATCCTCTTCCACTCTAGCTAAAAGAACTAAAGTCAATATATTATAGAGATATAATCATACCAATATTTATAATAGTGCAATTCATAATAGCCAAGTTATGGAACAAGTCCAAATGTCTATCAACAGATGAATGAATAAAGAAAATACTGTATTTAAATATACAATGAGGCTTTACTCAGCCATAAAGAAAAATGTAATTAAGACATTGGCAGGTGGATGGATAGAGTAGCAGAACATCATGCAAAGTGAAATAAGCTAGACTCAGAAAATCAAGGGTCAATGTTTTATCTCATGCAGAAGATAGAGCAAATGGAGGATTACAAAAAAGCAAAGGGATTCCATAAAAACAGGATACAGATCAATGGAGGAGAGAAAGGGAAACAATGCAGAGAGAGGAGGAGAGGAAAAGAGAGGAGTGGTGGAATAAAACTGGCCAAACTATCTTATGTATACCCTTTTCTAGCTCTAAGTCATACTTTATATGTCCATTAATCTCTCTTCTAAACTATGAATGAAAGAGAAATAATCTCATTCTAGATTACAGACAGGAAACTGAGCGAAGAGGAAAAAAATACTTATCTAATAATGTTAATTTTAGATTTTTTTCTTTTTTCTGATGTATTTTTTATTCTTTTTAGTTGTTCATAATACCAGGAGATACATGATCTAATCCAAAAAGAATGCAACACAACCCAACTCAATACCCAGCACTCCCTGCCACCGCTCCCCTCCCTCTCTCCACCATTCCCCTTTAACCCATTTACAGTTTACTGTCTCCTCCTTTTATTTATGGTGTTCTGTTCTCTTTCTTCACTTTCAAGTCTATACACATTACAGAAGTACGTGTTGTAGTATTTTTGAAAACTACACTGTTTCTATTATGCTTGAAGATTACTATCCAAAGGCTGGGGATATGGCTGAAGCAGTAGCACGCTTGCTTGGCATGCGTGCGGCCCGGGTTCATCTTCCGCACCACATACAAACAAAGAAGTTGTGTCCACTGAAAACTAAAAAATAAATATTAAATTCTCTCTCTCTCTCTCTCTCTCTCTCTCTCTCTCTCTCTCTCTCTCTCTCTCTCTCTCTTTAAAAAAAAGGTTACTATGCTATGGCAAGATATAATTTAAGCCAATTAATTATAGAAAGTAATAGATAATAAAATATACAAATATTAAATTTTGACAATATATTATTTTACCACACTTTTAGATTTAAACTGTTGCCCTGAGATGAAAAATATAGAGAAATTAAGGAAACACACCAATCATAATAAATTATTTTAAACCTTCAAGTTCATAACAAAAACATTATGTGACAGCGGAGAAGAGCAGAATTTAAACTCTCAAGTATCTTCCTTGCATTTAAACAAAACAAAATCAGATCTGACACTTATAAATCAGTAAAACTACAATCGTGTCACTAGAAGGTAAGATATTTTGTGTTGGTGTGACTAACAAACTGTCAAAGTAAAACTATTGATTTTAAAATAGAGTTTGTCACTTTATTACCTATTTTGCTGTAACATTTTAGTGCAATGCATTTACTTTTTTTTTAAAGTATGTATTTGGAAGTAGTGGCAGAAATCCAGTTTATCCTAATAAAGTCATTTATTTTCCTCCAAATTGTGAAGTTATCTTTAGAGTTTTCCCTTTATCCATTTCTCTTTGGCAATCTGTTTTAAAGGTAGTAAAGCATAAAGCAGTAAAAGAAGCAATAATAGAGTAAGAGACACACAAAGTGATACTTAATGGATTGTCAGCTCATGAAGGCAATTCACATGCTGTAGCAAAATGAGTTCTATGCACAAATATAATCAATACTTATTGTAGCATCTTTCCTGCTACATGCAATTTATCAGTAAACAGGATCTGTCACATCTCAAAGGCCTTGGAAAGCTAGTTGATCTCATGAGCAATATTTATTCTGCAATGATTTCATCACAGATGAATCTAATTTAACCCGCTATGCCCCAGAATCTCATATATAGAACACCTATAAAAAGAAATTTAGCAACAAAATTGTGACTATTTACAACCATGCCCACCTGCCACATATATAGGATACATAGAATCTTAAGCAATGAAGTTAACTTTTCATTATTTTTGTTTCCAACAAAGTTAACTTTGTTGTTCAATATTTTAATGGGAAGTACACAAAATGATTTAAAATGCATTTGAGAATTGAATAAAAAATTATATTCTTTGTTTTTTAATTTCCAACTTTCTTTTCCTTCGTCTTTCCCTCCCTATTTCTTTTGTATGCTTTTTTCCCTCCTTCCTCATTCATTCACTCCTCTTTTTGCCTTCTTCTTTTCTTTTCTCTTTATTTTCTCTTTTACTTCTTTGTTTTCCTTTCTACATTTTTCCTTTTTTCGTATAATTAAATTTAATGAATACCTATAGAAAGTTTTCATCTGACAAGTTACTATAGCTGCCTTTAATGTTATCTTTTAAAGTAGCATCCTTATTCATACAAAACTAGCACAGAACTGACATTTAAGGAATAAATATAATAAACTATAATGCTTAAATTTGTAGCCATAATCTAGAATTCAGAAATTTTATGATTAATAATATATTGATATTATATGAAAATAGTATCATAAAATTAATAAAATAATTTATATATATTCATATTTTATAATAGTATCACAAAATATATCCATAGAATTGGTGATTGATGCTTTTAGGATCTATGTGTATCTGGGTGCAGGTCTATAATCAACAATTTTAAATAATTATCTGTTAGGATTTAGAGCACAGTGTAATCACAGCAAGCAAATATGGAAATAACTTTAAGAGTTGCTAATTGATGAGCTATCTCTTTGCAAGATCTCTCCAGTTTCTTCACTCTGATTTCAGATTCATGGTCCAATTCATCTGTGATTTCTCACACTAATTTGTTATTCTGTTTCTGCATCTATTAGGATCATAGCATGTGAAATACTCCATGGAACAAGCACGAATTTAACAAAACTGCCTACATTTATCTTCATACTTTGACACTTCTCATGTTATTCAAGAACTCCAGTCACATCACTGAGTCTGTCTTTAGTGACATTAGCTTAATTTTCATACTTGTAAGTAACTTTTGGATAATTTGAATGTATTTTTCATCACTTATCACAGGTGCAGTATCTTGTTTGCTGCACCTGGCTTTACTGAGCTCCATAGCAGTTCAGAGAATGTAAATACAAATCCACCAGGCAAAGCAGAAGAGACTTGAGAAAGAAAAGAGAAATGCAGACACACACACACACACACACACACACACACACACACACACACAAACACACACACAGCTAAGATGCATCTATAACTGGAATCCTAAAATACAATAAGAACAATTAAAATTGAAAAAAGATAATCAATAGCTGCCATTCTGACTGGAGTGAGATAAAATTTTAGAGTAGTTTTGATTTGCATTTCTCCAATTGTTAGTGATAATGAACATTTTTTCATATATTTGTTGATGGATTGTATATCATCTTCTGAATAGTGTCTGTTCAGATCCTTGGCCCATTTATTGACTGGATTATTATTATCATTATTTTGGTGTTTAGCTTTTTGAGTTCTTTATATACCCTAGAGATTAGTGCTCTATCTAATGTGTGAGGGTTAAAAATTTGCTCCCAAGATGTAGGCTCTCTATTCACCTCACAGATTGTTTCTTTTGCTGGGAAGAAACTTTTTAGTTTGAATCTAAAAGAGAATGGCATTTGCAGGTAAATGGATGGAGTTAGAGAGGATAATGCTAAGTGAAGTTATCCAATCTCAAAAAAAAAAAAACCATAGGTTTTCTCTGATATAAGAGGCTGATTCATAGTGGGGTAGGGCAGGGAAGCATGGGATGAATAGAGGAACTCTAGATAGGGCAGAGGGGTGGGAAGGGAAAGGTTAGGGGCGTGGCGTTAGAAATGATGGTGGAAGGTGATGGACATTATTATCCAAAGTACATGTATGAAGACAGAAATTGGTGTGAATATACTTTGTATACAACCAGAGATACAAAAAAATGTGTGCCCTATATGTGTAATATGAATTGTTATGTATTCTGCTGTCATATGAATTTTTAAAATTAATAATAAATAAAATAAAAAGATAACCAATAAAAAGACAATAAATATGTCTACTCTGGAAGACACTGAAGTGTAATATTAAATGGCTTATAAGTAAGTCTATCAATGTATGTTTTTCCACACAAATAAGGAAAATTTGAATTATACTTAACAGTTTATAAATTAATATGTGAAAATTTAATTATTAGTATATAAAACATGAAATCACTTTAGTAACTCACTATGCAACCATTAAGGTTATTACAAGATATCCTACATTTATGCTCATATTTCTGCTTTTCTCCTGTCATTTCAGGACTTCCATACCAACCCTATAATATCTAAGACTACCATAGTCAAAACAGGAATTAGAGAAATAAAATACAGAATAATACTCACAATGCAGGGTACATGAATAAAGGAATAAACTATGAAAATGTGTGAGCATTGGAGTTAAGTAGACAAACTATAGTATAAGCCTTAACAGAATTTTTTTTAAAAAATGAAAGAAGCAAGAGAGAAGTCCTTCTATTTAAAAAAAGTTAAGAATTTTCTAGAAATATAAGTAGAGTATTTTGAATGCAACACCATGTACTGGGAAGGAGAATTAAAACGACCTAACCATTGAATGCATTCAGCTGATCATACATGCATTCTGAAATGAAAATTATATATATATATATATATATATATATATAATGCTAGAAGATAGAAAGTGTGTATTTATTTAGAAAGAAATATCAATTATGCTGAGAATAGACTACTCTTGCCATAGAGACAATGCCAGAAAATTATGCAGTAAAATCTTTAAAATGCTTCACGAAACTAAATATTAAGCTATAATTTTAATCCTGTTCTACTGTCTTTCAAAAATTAATGGAAAATAAATAAGTTTCCATGTGAACACACAGTAGACTAGTCTGAAAGTGACAAACCATCACTAAAATAATTAACAAAGAATCTAACAGCACAGAGATAGATCAAGAAAACATATTGTGGGGCTAAAAAATACATTTGTCACAGAAATGTAACACAAATATAACAGTAACACAAATTGATTTTTCCTAAAAATCTCAAAACTACTTTAGGCAATAATAAATCATTCTGAGTGTGACTGACTCTGTGTGTGACTGTACATCCATGATTCATTAAGAAGTCAGGTTCCTTCTCTGTAACTTATGACTAGTGTGATAATTACCCGTATAACATTCTCCATAAAATTTTTGTGTTAACTTACAAAATATAGTTTACATGTTTAGAACAATTTCTGACACTCTGTAATAATCTTAAAAACAATCCCATATATTCCACTTGTTGAAGAAGTATCCATTTCCACTGGAAACATGAATTAGATTGCATTACCAACTTTACACAAGATTGCTTTACTATATATTTGCTTTTTGATCTTTAAGAATCATGTCTAGTTTCATTGATAAATATCCTAATATATGGAACCAGCAGTAGGAACAAAGTCATCTAAGAAGACCATAGATACAGTTTGAAGACAATTCATATGAATTCAAAATCTTGTTATAGAAGAGTTTGAAAATAATTCTATTATTGAGTTTATTAATCTACTCAGTTATTCTGTGGCTGATTGTTAGCCATTTTCAATATTTCAATGCTGATAATGGAAATAAAAGAATGACAAAGAAGGAAGTTATGATATATTAGAATTCTTTTTGTCAGTCTTCCTTGTTCTATATAGTTTATCTTAAGAACTCTACATTATTAATGTGATTCCATAGGAAGAAAACTGAAGCTCAGAAAAGGAACTACTACCAGAAAGAGGTAGAATGTGATTTGAAATGATGTCTAGTTTTTTTTAGAAGCCACAATCAAGAAAAGAAAAATATAGACACTTCAACAGCAAATAATTCTACAATCTAAAAGAATTCCATTTTTTATGGAACATTTTATGTACTTGCTAACTAATAAAGACCCAGCACTTCATCTAGCTGCATTTTAATAAACATAGTAATGGTTATTTAACTTGTAGTTACTCCATCATAATTATTTTTGCATGAATTGTTGTATAGTTTATTTTATGTTTCATAATCCTCTTTGTTCATAAAATACAGGAAGAGGCTAATGTGGCTATATAATTTTCTGCAACCAAAGGAGGAAAAACTGAGCAAGGTACGTATATGCCATAAACCAGACACGGGGCTCAGCATCTCTTTAGCAAAACAGATGAGGCAATGGTGTCTCTTAGGTGATCCACTTACCCAGAAAGACAAGTCAATGGCAAATCCATAATCTAGTCTCAAAACCAATTAATTCTAGGGAAAAATTACTTACAATATTAGTAAATTAAATTCTCAAATTACATTAATGTTGGTATGTTATGTCCTCTTGAGTTTGTAGATAAATTATTGTTCTCCCTTGGTGTTTTTGATAATGAACTTAGGAAGGATATATGACCTTTGGTTGGTACTCTACACTCTTGGTCATTTTAGTGAAGAAGTATAACTTTCCAAAGAGCTGTTAAAATAACTATATTTACTTTCCTCAAGGATCCACAATAGAATATCTCGTGATTTTTCAAATGTGAGTATCTCATGTTGCTTCTAGCAACTAAATTTCCTGCCAAGGTTTTACTGTGAAGAAAAAGAAAATCATAGATTTCTTTTAAAAATTGGTGGGTGGAGGGAAATAATAATGTTATTTCATTTATGTAATCAACTAAAGGGTTAGTGTTACATTTTGGTGAAGTGGTAAAGAAGAAAAAATAAGCAAAAGGTCATTTTATTGTCTTTATAACTTTTTATAATCATAGAAAATAACAAGTCTCCTGAGATGTTTCTGGATCTTACAGATGTTTTGATTATTAATCTTTTTAAATTTATGTCTGAGATAACTAAAAGACCTTTATTTTTTAAAGCTGAATCTGTTGCTTTTTAAATAAAATTTGAACTAGATAATACTAAAAATGAGTTGACATTCCCAGAAGGCATATTGCTTCAAAAATTAGTATTGGTTGTAGAATGCTTGATCTCTTGATATTATGAAAGATTTAAAAATAAGTTAAAGACATTTTTATTTTAAAAAATTGGTTGGATACATTATGCAATAGCTCTTTAAAAATGTTAAAGAATTTTCATATGAAACATTTAATTTTACCCTCCTCACTAGAATTTTCTGATATGTGAATTAACATATGAATTACATATACAACAGACAAATAAATTGAGATTTAATTGTTTTTGCTACCTTGATCAAGTTACAGATGAAATCTTAAAAAAGCTTATTTAACTCACATAAATGGTTGATATTGATTCAAATAACTATTCCTGTTTTTCTATTTGTATATAAATAATTGATGGTCAGCTTTATTATGCAATCCTCCTAAAGAGCAAATTTCCACTGTGTGATGCATTTATATACTCCTTTTGTTTCTAGATCAGTATACTATGCATAGTAGAACCCAAAATTTCACATGAAATAAATCATTATATGCCAATATATGTGTACTGAGCTTTACACAACATAAAATTTAATGTACTGACTAACCAGGTCAAAAGAAGAATGTTATTTTTTTAAACTATGAATTACTCAATAACGTTTCACAAGTGTTGAATGTCCATTAAGTAGAAGAAATAAAGTTACAGAATGTTAATAAAAGTCTGTATGCCATATCTAAAAAACAGCCAAGAAAACTTTAGAATGTGTTTTAACAAGTAAAGACAATTTTAATGGATAAATAATAATAGTAAAAAATAACTAAGTTAATAAGCAACACTTATTAAAAATACAATATATAGCACTAAGATTCAAATTACAGTTAAATTTTTAATTTCCCACCCTGATATCATGCATTTTATGGTAAATAATTTTGCAAAAGAGTTTAAATTGCTCTTTGGATTATTTGCCTTTCTATATCTTCAACGTTATAAACATGCAAAAGGAAAATGCATTTTCTTTATAACTAAAACCAAAATTCATATGTAGTTAACAAAAATTATGTTCCATGAAATTATTGTGTAGGACTATTTTCTAGATGGCCAGTTTTCTGCAATTCAATTTTTGTAGCAATGTGTTTTGTAAACAAACACTTTGCTCAGTTAAGATACCCTAAAAATTAAATTCTGATATTGATGCAAAGAGAATTATGACTACATTCCCCATGCACATGCACAAAATGATAAGACTACTGTAAATGCAAAATTAATGTCTTAAGTTAATTTGCCTCCCTCACCTCTAGCTAATTAGCAAAAATTAAACTTTATGCTAATCTGCATGAGAAGGTATATACATTTCGGAAACTGACAATTTTGCTGATCATGAGAAAACATATTCATACAAATGGTGCAAATACAAAATTACCACAAAATCATTTTAGCAGTATTTAAAAGTATTACACTTTATGATTAAAATAGAGAGTGTAAGGAAATATTTTATCTTGGTTATTCATTATTTTTATTTGCACATGTTGTTTCTAATGAATCTTAGTAGCTAAAGATTTAGAATACATGGATTTTGAATCTGGTGTAATCCATTAGCATGATGGACACATATGATATACTTCTTAGTAAATTTTGTGTGCTTTGAAATTAACCTGTCTTCCTAGCTTCTGATATATTATGACACTAGTTAAAAGAACTATTTTGAGGAAATCAATTGATATAAAGTATTAAATCGCTAATAAAGTGTATATTTGAATTGAATTATGTTTACTCATGCACTAAAATTGCTCTATGTATTATTTTAATTGGATAAAGGAAACAATTGAAAATAAACAGTATGCTGTTTCAAATGTACACATTCTCTTGGGAAAATAATCACAATAGGCAGGATTTTGGCCCCTATGATTTCCACTTCTTGGTATTACTCTCATGCTTATGTTACATGGCAAAGCGAGGTTACAGATGTAACTAATTATACCCATCTATTAAAAATAGCAAAATTATTATGGGTTATCTGGGTGTTAACAGTGTAAATCCATGATGCAAAGTGAAATTTTATATATACAAGAGAGAGGCAAAATAGAAAGTGAAAGAAATGTGATAGAGGGAGAAATCAGAGAAATTCATAGCACAGGAGGGAATCATCCAGATTGCTTTATCTGGTTTGAAAATGGAGATTGGACATCTGAGAAACAAATACAAGAATACAAGTCAGCGCTCAGAGCAGAGAGTGGCCCCTGGAGCACTGTCAACAAGGAAATAAGGATCTCAATCCTACTGACTCAAAGAATCTAAATCAGTGAACAACTTGAAAATGCTTGCAAGCACATTTTTCAATCTCAAATTCTCCAGCTAAGAGATGAACACTTCTGATTGACTCTGGTTCTGTGAGACACTGAAGAGAGAATATAGCTATGCAGCATGAGAATGTAGAACTATGGAAATTGTGTAATAAATGAGAATCATTTCAAGTTGCCAAATGTATTGGTGTACAGTAAGAGAAAACTAATATAGTAACTCAAGTCAATATCCCCAAATCCATCTTTGAGTTCTTTCTATTGGTGAGCTGTTTAGGTCAAGAGAGTGAATTTCTTTTTCTTCAGAGAAACTTGAGATGGAAGTACAGAGGTATCTTATTCCACACAAGAGGTAGATTCCTATGCATTATAGTTTCCTCATAGTAAGCTTTGTGATCATAAAATATTACATAAAAGCAGCAAGCATAAAATGAAAATAAACTGAACATTTAATGTTATTCATGCAAAATAATAAAAAATAAATATTTTAGATAATTTTCTTTGTGGTGAAAGTAAGTTTGTTATTTAAAATCAGTCAATATAAAGGAATATTAGAGGATTAAAAGTATGAGTAATGGATTGGGAATAAGTTTATCAATCTTCCAAACAATTTCAGATCAGAATTGCTATTTAAATTTATATTTAGAGGGCTGAGGTTGTGGCTCAGTGGTAGAGTGTTCACCAACCATTTGTGAGGCCCTGGGTACAATCCTCAGCACCACATAAAAATAAATAAATAAATATTGAAGGTATTATGTCCCAATACAACTAAAAATAATTTTTTAAAAATTACATTTAGAAATAGAAATACTATTTAGATTCACTTGCCATATAACTGTATCAATTTGCTTGTATTTTAATTGATTTACTTAGGCTTTATGAATCACTGAATATTTTAAAAATTCAAACATCAATAGAAATGTTGTTATTCATCTCTGATTTATTTCATTAGCATTTTTTCAAACCTAGATGAACATCCTCAAAAATGAGGTAGACAAGAGAAATAAAACATGCCCTACACAAAGATCTTTAAATATGTTCCTTGAGACAAAATATATCATCAAATTTGTCAAACTGCTTTGTGAGTTCTATAGCTATTTCTAAATCTTCTGGAAAAAGTTTTCTTGGCAATGTCTTACACATTCTCTAGTTCCATATGTATTCTCTGTATTTTGAAGATTGTTGAATTAAGCAGTGAAGGATACTGAGATTAATGCCTCTCAGATAAAACACCCTTTCATCTCCATTTTACAGTGTGTGATGTCTATCTAAGGCAGAGAACAAAGGAGTGGTAACATGTATGCATTTTCCACCTGACAGAGAAATGCATGCATCAAAATACCCTTGGAGTTGTGCCTTTATCACTGATCTTCATTCAAACTCAATGTAGTTTCCAGTTAAAAAGTAATATTTTATATTCAATACATGTGAAGTATTAATCATACATCTCTATATGAATATATATGCACATATATACTTTTAATATATATTCATATATTATAGAGAGAGAGACACATGTATATTCTCTTTTTCCACTAAGATCTGAGAAAGATTCAAAGAAAAGCTTGGGGTTTTTAGAGTTCATTAAAAAAACAGATTCAAGCCAGAAGATAAACAGTAATTTTCCTTACCTAATGTCTGAGTTTCATTCATTTCATTCATTTTTTTTTCAAAAACAACATTCTGATGCTTTATTTTCTACCAGTTTAATTATGATATGCGGTGAATGAGGACAGCCATCACTGTGTTGTGTCTACTGTGTGGTAGAATCATCTTGACAAGACGTTGGAGGACATAAGGCAGACAGCAATCCCTAACTTTACCTGGTATTAAAAGATACCTCATATGTGCCTCACCTAGGTTGTAGCATCAAAAATAACATTGAATATGGGCAACTGTTACTAATGTTGCAAGTAGTCTGAACTCTCATGAAAGATGATTTGTTCCTGTTTTCACTAGAAAAGAGCTGGGAGGCTATACTATAAATAGGGGAAGTGAAAATGAAGACATATATAGGTAAAGAAGGGTAGGCAGACTAATAAAGATGAAATGTATCCCTACATTCTCAGGATCCAGGTACTTTTTCCTGAAAACAATTGGACTTAATGCCTTGTCCTTCCAAATATACTTATTTTGAACCTCATTTTAGCAAGATCCTATTTTTGACATCTATTTTAATAAACATGTCCAATAAAGTATATCAGTATTATAATCTATTTGAGTAACCTTCACCATTTTAAGAAAAGCCTCCAACCAGAGTTTTGAGACTCATGTGATAAATACATTACCAATGGTTGGTATCAAAAGAAGAAAGGAAACACATTAAATCTAAAAAACACCTACAATATTATTCAGGATCTGAAAATGTTTTGAGAATAAACAGCACACACCCAAAAAATAAACCCTGAACATAAAATGTGATCTTTTGGGCTAGGGTTGTGGCTCAGCAATAAAATAAATAAATAAATAAAGGTATTGTGTCCAATTACAACTAAAAAATAAATATTAAAAAAATTGTAACTTGTTATTGAAATCAATATCAAACAAAACAAAGGGAAGGAAAGCACAAAAAAGTACAATTTGGAACCATTGAGATATAGGTAGATAATAGATCATAATTATATACACAGATGATACATAAAGATGGTATAATAGAACAAATACTACATCAATGTTAAATACTTACAATGTGTTCATTTACAGTTACTTCTCTGAATGATCACAATTTTCGAGATAGATATTATAATATTTAAGGATGAGCTGGGTGCAGTGGAAGAAGCCTGTAATCTCAGCGGCTGGGGAGGCTGAGACAGGAAGATCGCAAGTTCAAAGCCAGCCTCAGCAAAAGTGAGGTTCTAAGCAATCCAGTGAGACCCTGTCTCTAAATAAAATAAAAAATAGGGCCGGGGATGTGACTCAGTGACTCAGTGGTTGAGTGCTCCTGAGTTCAATCCCCAGTGCCAAAAATAAGTAAATAAATAAGGATGAAGTATATGAAGTTTTCTTCAAATGGTTCTGCTCATAAACACATATAGATTATACATATATAATATATATTTTATAATATATATTCATTAATATTTTCCTACCTTTGTTCAAGAGAGAGAGAATTTGAACAAAGGTAGGAAAATATTAATGACTGGATGATCTAGGTTAAGGTATGTGAAAGTCTCTTGAATTAGTCATGTAACTTTATTGATAACTTCAAAGCTTTTCAAAATAAAACTTGAGGAAATGAATAAAATATATACTAGACAAATTTTCTACACGTATCATTCTATATACTTGTCATAATGTTTTTAAATGTTATAGTATTAAAAATGAATTGAAACAATTATGAATTAAATGTTTTCCCATGTATGTTTTTTCCCCCAGAGGGTTTGGTACTAGTTTACAGAGAAGTTATTCACTTCTGCATGTTGGTTTCCTATCCTGCTACTTTTCTGGTAGAGTTTCATGGGTCTTCTAAGTAGAGAAACATATCATTTGCAAACATAGATAATTTGACTTCTCTTTTTACTTGTATACCTTCAATTTCTTTTACTTGTATACCTTTAATTTCTTTCTCATGACTAATTTCTCTGGCTAAAGTTTCAAGAATTATATTAAATAAGAATGATGAGTGGATATTCTGGTCTTGTTTCTTATTTTAAGGAAAATGCTTTAAGCATTCCTCATTCAGTATGATTATTGGCTTGGTTTGTCACATGGCTTTATCATATTGAGATAAGTTTTTTTCATCAGTGTTTTAGCAGAAATATGTAGTGAGTTATGTCACTTTTCTGCATCTATGGAGATGGTCATTTGACTTTTATTCTTAATTATATTTATGTGATGAATTGCATGTATTGATTTGCAAATGTTGAACCAACATGCATTCCTGGAATGTAACCAAGTTGATTATGTTGTGCAATATTCTTAATATATTTTAAATGTAGACTATTAATATTTTATTAAGAACGTTTACATTTATGTTCATCAGAGGTATTGGCCCGTGATTATCTTTCTTTCTTTTTTCTTTCTTTCATGTTGTCCTTCCCTAGTGGTGATATCAAAGTAATATTGGTTTCACAGAATGAATTTGGAAGGGTTTCTTCCCTTAATTCCTTAATTTCAAGAATTGCCATGTTGTTAGAGTCTGTAAACAAGTCAAGATGGCGCCTGGCATTTTGCAGAGGGAGTGGTTTGTGAAGTAAAGCCAGCAAACCATTAAGTGTGGAGATTCCTTATTGGTTGACTGCTGTATCTAATTTATGTTAATTAAGATAAGCTGTGTGTAATGTATATATACCCCTCCAGTCCTACAATAAACGGCTCCTACTCCTGCTATATCAATGTACACAAGTTGTTCGTCACCCCCGGTTATTTTGCTGTAGCCGGACTGAGGCACCATGTATGTCTTCTTGAAAAGCTGTTAAAATTCAGCAGTGTGGGGCATTAGTCCTGAGTCTCTCTTTTACTGGGAGCCTTTTGTTGTTGTTATTGTTGTTACTGATTCAACAAACTTTTTGTTTGTTTATTGGTCTATTCAGACATGTTATGTACTCAGGGTTTAGTTTTAATAGGTTGTATTGCATCTACTTTATCCATTTCTTCTGCATTTTCTAATTTGTTAGGGTATAGTTGTCCAAAATAGCCTTCAAATATCCTTTGAGATATTTGATTCTGTGACATTAGTTATAATGTCTTTTTCATGTCTGATTCCATTTAATTGGATCTTCTCTCCTTTTTCCCTCATAGACCAGCTAAGACTTTGTTGATAATTTTTCATTTTTTTCAGAATGCCAATTCTACTTTATTTATTTTTACTTTATTTATTTTTGCTCTAATCATCATTATTTCTTTCCTTCTACTAATTCGGAGTTTGGTTGGTTCATGATTTTCTAGGCCCTCCAGTTGCATCATTGTTACTTGTTTAAAAATCTTTCCTTTTTTATGTGAGTGTGCATTGCTATGAATTTACCTCCTAGTGCAGTTTTTTTCTGTATCCTTAAGTTTTCATATTATGGTCTTCCATTTTCACTTGATGGATTTTTTAAGTTTCTCCTTTGATTTCTGCAATAATCCATTTACTTTCAAAAGTGGGTCACTCAGTCTCCCTATATTTGTATAATATATAAAATATTTTTGTCTCTATTTCCTGTTTCAATTTCTAATTTTGTTTCAATATGGTCAGAAAACATACAATATATGGTTGATTTTTTTATCTGTCACACTTATTTTATGGTCCAGTAGATGGTCTATTAAAGAGAATCTATATGTTGAAGAAAGAAATATATATGTATACTCTACATTGACAAAATGTTCTATAAAATGCATGTGAAGTTCATTTGATCTGTAGTATAGTTTAACTCTGACATTTGTTTTTTGTTTTCTTTGGGGGGGTCTGGATTATGTGTTCATTGATGAAAGTTGGGTACTGAAGTAGGTCACTATTACTATATTTTAGCCTATCACTTCCTGTAGATTTAATAGCATTTTCTTTATAACATTGGGTTCTCTAATATTATTCCCATATAAGTTTTAAGTATATGGGAATAATATTAATAATTATATATTCTTATTGAATTGATTCCTTGAGTAATATATAGTAAACATTGTCTTTTCTTACATTTTTGCCTTGAAGTTCATTTTGTCTGATATAAGTCTAGCTATTCTCATTTCCTTGAAGTCTCCATTTGCATGGAACATATTTTCTCCATTGTTTTATTTTCAGTAAATTAACTCAGTAAAACTTCAGGACACAAATCAGTATACACAAAAATTAGTAATTTTTTATACTAGTAGTAAACTCTCTGAGAAATCAATAATAAAAGTCTTGAATCATAATGACAATACTATAATAAAATATCTTAGAATAAATTTAACCAAGAAAGCAAAAGAAATCTACAATGAAAATTACAAATGCCTCTAAAATGATAAAATAAATTGAAAACACATATAAATAACAGAAAGACCTCCTATGTTCATGAATCAGAATAATTAATATTTTTAAATGTCCACTCTCCCTGAAGGAATTCATAGAATGAATGTAGTCCTCATCAAAATAACAATGACATTATTCACAGATTAGAATAAATAATCTTAAAATTCACATGGAAGTAAAGGATCCCAAATACCAAAACAATCTGGAGCAAAAAGAGCACAAAGTTGGAGGAATTCCAACACCTGATTTCAAGATTAGACACTACAGTTCCATCCCAGCTGAAAAGCAAAGAGCTGCTGGCAGTGTAAATCTCACCAACAATTCAGGGGTTTTTAGAACTTTGGCTATCAAAATAGGCAGAATTTTCCTTGATCATATTGTTGGTACCCTCTCTGTTTTCTTGTGCAAACTGTAACACAATCCTGACTAACCTCCCAGAACTCATCTTCACTTGGTTCACAGGCACCATGGGTAGAATGTTTCTTTTTAACAAGGTAGTTAACCTACAGTACAGTGAAGTTCAAGATTGGGTCAGGCTTCATGGGCGACACATGATTTGTAATGTGATCTGCAAAAACTGCAAGAGCAAACTCGGATGGATCTATGAGTTTGCTACTGAAGACAGCCAGCATTATAAGAAAGGCCATGTGATCCTGGAATGTGTTCTAGTTCCAGAGATTGAGAGCTTTGAGGAGAAGGTACCCTCTGATAACTCTTGAAGAAAAAGAGATAAATCCATCTGTTCACAGGTCCCCTTCACTGAAAACAAAAATCTACTTACACTATCTTCTTAGCATCAGAGTGGGATTCGTGAACTGCAGAACAGAGGTTGTGAGAATGTTAAGTTGGAACCTTCCTTCCTTCCTTCCTTCCTTCCTTCCTTCCTTCCTTCCTTCCTTCTTCTTCCTTCTTTAATTTTGTATTTTCCATCCAACAGCAGTGTGTAGAGAGGATACTATGCAGTTGCTTTTAGTTTTTTCCTCCTGTGTTTACATCTTGAGGCTGAAGAGTCTCTGCAGCTATATGGTGGGCTATGTGGAGAAAAAATCTGGGCTATTAGAGTTGAAAACGTGTGTTTTCTGTAAATTTTGACTGGAGCATATATCAAGAGCATGTTTTTAAAACTTATTTGGGTTTCGTTTTAAAACTTTTTTTTTTTTTAACTCAGTGATTTCACTTGATTTTCTGGCTTCAGAGATGCGAAATCTAAGCTCAGCATTAAAGGCTCAGGGTTAGCCTGGCGTGTTCTGGCCCATGTGTTGGAGATGAACCCTAGCACCAGAAGCCATTCTTCCTTGTCAGTCTTGACCTGAAGATGTCACCATTCCTACTCACTTGTCACCACATAACGTGTGTTGATTGGAAACATTTTCTGAAATGAGGCAGAACTGATGGGTTGTCTTTTTCCATATAACTTAAGCATAGTGATATAAATAAAATAATAGTTGGGGGGAGGGAAGATGCACTATAGAATCACAGTCACCAAAACAGCATGATACTGCAATAAAAGCATACACAAATCCATAGAACAGATTAGAGATACCATAAATAAATAAACACACTTAGAGTCATGATTGTCAAGAAAGGTATTAAAAGCAAACTCTGAGGAAAAGATAGCTTCTTAAATAAATGGAACACTGAATATGCACATATAGAAAATTTAAATTGGATTTTACCTCCCACTCTACAAAAATCAATTCAAATTGGATCAACGCCTAAAAGTAGGACTTAAAATTACAAGAATACTAGAAAGAAGCATGGAAAACACTTCAAAATATTGGTAGAAGCAATTATTTTCATATGACCATAAAATCACAGGAAATAAAAGCAAAATTAGACAAATGGGATTACATCAAACTAAGAAGCTTTAACAAATCAGAGAAAAAAATATGAACAGAATGATGAGACAACTTAGAGCATAAGAGAAAATATTTGACAATATTTGGTTATTGTCACAAAAAATAACAAAAGAGTTTCACTAATTTATCATTTGGTATATTAAAAGAAATAATGATGTACAGAAAGTTATCCAGACTTACAACTGGAATTTGATAAATTTTAAAAATCAATAACAATAAGCAATGAATAATTCTGTAATCATGGTTTGGCTCTAAAAATGATAACAATCATAGATAAACACTGTCATTAAAAAGCATTTTTAATGTTTGTTTCACAATGAAATCTAGATGCTAAGCAGAAAAGGCTATACATGTACCTTGAGGACTGAATACTTTCTGTGGATATTTAAACATTCTCTTTATATAATTTGAATAGCCAAACAAAAAGGGAAATTTATTATGCATCATAGAGTGAAACAAAGCTTTGATAGTTTCTAATAATTCCAAGCAATGTCATACACTGCATATCACATTTTCAAACACACCATCTTAAAACCTTAGCTTCTATGTCAAGTATAAAATGAATATAGCAACATGTCCTTTCAGAACATGAAACAGGTGATGTTACTATTTCTGCTTTGGAAGAGCAACAGAACAAAACATTCAACTCAGAGTGATAGGTTCCCTAGATTTTCAGAATGATTTCAAAAAAGTACCACAATCATACATTCAAGCAAAAATATCCTCATTAAAATGCTTGAAGCACATAGGAATTAACTAATGGTTTATTATCTAACTGAAAGTTCTTCAGGGTTCTGCCTCAAGAATGAATTATTAAATGTGTTCAGTTCTTAAATTTTTAGTATTTGTTTTAAATAAGTATACAACAAAGTTAATTTTTTAAATATTTTTTAAAATTTTATTGTATTTTTTTCATTTGTTCTAATTAGTTATACATGACAGTAGAATATACTTTGATACATTATACATAAATGAAGTATAATTTATCATTCTTCTGGTTGTACATGAAGTAGAATTACACTGGTCTTGTAGTCACATATGTACACAAGGTAATAATGTCAGATTCATTCGATTTTCCTTCTTAACTCCATATCCCCTCCCTTCCTTTCACTCCTTTCTACTTAATCCAAAGTACCTCCATCCTTTCCTAGCCCCCCCCCACTACATTATTGTGAATTAGCCTCTGCACTTCCGAGAAAACATTTGACCTTTGGTTTTATGGGATTGGCTTATTTTACTTAGCATGATATTTGCAGCTCCATCCATTTTCTGGAAAATGCCATAATTTCATTCTTATTTAGGCTGAGTAATAGTTCATTGTGTTATATACCACCTTTTCTTTATCCATTCATCTTTCAAGTAATTTCAAATTACATGCAGGACTACAGAAGAGAGTTAAAACATACTGGTTGAACAATGGTTTCAACATAATATGATTAGTATATACACCTGATAAGTATATTTCATAAATAAACAATAATTTTGTTCCATCTTTCATTTAAAATTAAATAGCTGCTTTTACTTGTTGTCTACTGATTCATTCTAAACTTGAATGGAAGATTTAACTGATTTTTTTTAAAGAGAGAGTGAGAGGAGAGAGGAGAGAGGAGAGAGGAGAGAGAGAGAGAGAGAGAGAGAGAGAGAGAGAGAGAGAGAGAGAGAGAGAGAGAGAGAGAGAATTTTTTAATATTTATTTATTTATTTATTTTTTAGTTCTCGGCGGACACAACATCTTTGTTGGTATGTGGTGCTGAGGATCGAACCCGGGCTGCACGCATGCCGCTTGAGCCACATCCCCAGCCCTTAACTGATTTTTAATAGAGGACATAGGATCCCTTGCATACATGTGGAAGAAATTCTACCATATAAATATTACTCAAAAGAGTAATAAAAGAGATAGCTCTAAAAATCATGCTAAGGTGATACCAGTTTAAACTCAGTATCTATTAACAACTTGCTAGATTCTGGTGCCTCTGTTTACCCACTCTTTAACAAGAATTCAAGGTGTCTTAAGAGGCTTTTTCTGGACAGCTCAGGTGTAACAATTATTCTTGTGTAGTACACATTTTATGTTTGTATCTTTTACTTGTGTTTGAGAACACAAGTAGGTTGGTTGTTCTTTCTAGGACATTTGGCATGTTGTAAAAGATTAATAGAAGATTATTTAAAATAGAATAATTGTGTTTGGGACTTAGTCCGTTCACTAAGTTTGTAGTATGGGGACAGGAAGGAGAAAAGAGTCATTGTAAAATTTTCATCAAATATTGAAAGAGTGGAAGAACCTATGGACTTGTTTTGTTTCTAAAAAGTTTAATAAGACAAATGTATGATTGATTATAGGTAGATAGATCCTTATCTAACATTTCTCAGTATCTTTAAAAACAACTTTCAGAAATCATATAGAACAGATTAGATAAAGAATGCCTATTTTCAAGTAAGGACATTTATACTTGTGTAAATTTGGAAATAATTTACCTATTTGCCACATGTAGACTAAATGTAGAATGAATTAAAAAATTTCTTAAACAAATTGAATTTACAAGTCAACAAAGAAATTGACCTAATCACCCTCACCCCTCCCGTTTACTTTTGTTTTTATTTTTTGTGGTACTGGTGATCAAACCCAAGAACATTATGCTTCTAAGAGACATTCTCAGTCCTGTTTTTATTTTGAGATGGGATCTCACTAAGTTGTGGAAACTGGGCTTGAACTTGCAATTCTTCTGCCTCAGCCTCCTGAGTCACTGGGATTACATGTGTATGACATCATACCTCACTGACCTACTCATTTTTAAAGATTCTGAAGTGAATACATTTTCTCCTGCTCATTTCTGTTCCTGGAATGACATTAGAACTGCAAATTACTAATTAAGCACTTGGTAACCTGGAGGTGTTTCTTTATGTACTTTCTATGTGTTATCTATTCATTCAGTTTTATGCCCAACTACATTTATATGTAATATGATGATTAAATGCTAAAAGGTGGTAATGTTAAGCTGCATGTATATAAAGAATATATATTTTTTCACAGGTTATCAAGGAACACACCTTACAGCCAGCCATTCCTGGGTTTTGTTTTTATATCACCTCCTAATTTATAATTTTGCTTTCAGAAATTTATATACAAACATACATATATGCCTTGATGGATATATTTAAAATCTCAATAAACTGGGAATAATAAGATTCATATTACAATAAGATTTATATCATAATGTATTTTATAAAGTCTCCAACCATATAGTAGTTGTCTGATAAATGTCAAATATTATTATTATCATTGGTATTAGTACTGAGAAAAACATATACAAATGAAGAATGGCTAAACCCTATAAGAACAGAATTCTAAATGCAATCTCTGCAACAGCCAGTCCAGCAAGCCATACCTCCAGTTCTGCAACAATCAGCCTGCTATATGCAGGGCTGAATCAATGATTGCCAATTTCCTTAGGTTTTGCCTTTGTTTCCAACTCAGGAGAAACCAGGAAAAGCCAAATACTCTCCCCAAGGAACCATAGTTTCTTAATTTGAACCTGACTATCGGTTCCTATGTGTTTAGCAGTATTGGTAATATCAGATCATTACTTTATCTCATTCTTTTGGGATAGTTTGTGTTATACTATCTGGAGTACATTTGTTTTGGGGGAGTGCTGGAAATTGAACCAAAGGACTCACTCAAGCTGCACAAGCACATACTACACCCTGCATCCCCAGCCCCAAGTGTCATGCTGTATGGCTGTCTGAAAGTGCTGATTTTCATAAGGACATGTCTAAGAATTCAAGCAAAGAACCTCTGCACCTGCTCTCTGGGCTTTCAGAGAGAAACTAGTTTGAGGTTCTTATAGATGAATTTTGCTGTAGATCACTCATAATACATATATTCTCCTCTCCTCATTTTCCTCTCCTACCTCACCCCTCACCTTGCCTCTCTTCCTGCCCTGAAATTTAGGTTTCAATCCTTTGAGAGCATTAACTCTTACTTTTCAACTTCTAGGAAATACAGATTGTCAGGTTTGCTCTTGGACAGAGTTAGATGCCAGGTTAGTGAGCCAGTTTATGAAGTGCACAAGCATTAATTTCAACCAACCATTGTCAGTTCTTACAGAGCAAATCTAAACTTTCTTCACCTATTTGGTCTAAGTCTCTTCACAAAAGATACAATTCATTTGGGTCTGTGTGACCTAGAAATGGTACACATTGTTAGAAATCTCAGGTGGTAAATCCGGTATTAGAAAAAGCCAAATGAAGTTACCCTCAAAGGGATCTCCAGAATCACTCCCTCCTAGTGAAAGAATGAAGGAAAGAAGGGAGGAAGGGGTGCAAAGTCTATTAACAGAAATGGCTTAAACGTTTACAATAAAAAACAAATGAATCAAATTCAATCACATATGGAAAGAAAGTATGAAACTTATGAAGATTTTCAGGGTAGATTAAAAAATGCTTTTCAATAGCTTTCAGGAATTAAAGGCCTCAATGTTTAATGTCAGCTTCTCATCTTATTTTTTAAATGAACTCAAACCTGAAATCAGAGATCTGATTAGAAAATGAAAATTAGAATGATAATCTGTTTCTTTACCTCAGCTATAACACTTTACAGAATATTTTGAAAGGATTCTATGAAAGCAGAATAAGACCCCTAATAAATTTATATTCCTTCCCCCAATAGATCATCTAGGACACCTATAGATAATGAAGACTGAAGGGACACTGAATAAAAGACATCATCCTATATCAATAAAACAAAGATAAAGATGGAGAGAAATGTCTCAATTTGAATGGTAAGGATGTTTTGAGAAAAGAAAAAAAATGTGATATGTGCCTTAACTTGAACACTTAACATGAACTAACTATAAATATAGATGTTCAACCTTATAAATTCCTGGTAGATGTGGGAACATCTACTCCTTCTCAATTAAAGTCAGTCACCCTTGCTCAGAATCATCCTAGAAGTAATCATGAAGCTCTGTGGGTATGTGTTTGTTTGCTTTTGTGAGATGGTAGGTATTTTAAATATCCCACAATTCTTCCTTATTTTTCACATATTTTAATCTTAGGGCCCAAAATAAGAAAATATTCTTCCAAGCTGTATGATACTACTTCTATAAATCAAATAGGAAATGTTTTACTTTGCAAATGGAATTGTAACATTATATGCCTCCTGCAAGGTTTGTTAAGGTTCCAAAAGAAATACATAAATATAATTTGTGTGTGCTGTGCATATATTTTTACCTTCGCCATTATATTTAATACATTCCACAGTTGTTGATCTTGACATCATAACTTTCACTTTCTGGGTTAAAAAATACTACTAATATAGGAAAAATTGATTACAAAAGAACCCACTAAAGTTCAGAAATCTAAATAATTAACTAATAAATATTTAATTATTTGTAGGATAGCAATATATATCTAATTCCTAGTGTAATTTTTTAATTGCTTTACATCTATGAAATTTTACCTTCAAATTTTCCACAAACCAACACTTATTATCCACCCTTCATGGTTCTTTTTCTATTTTTGTTCTTCTTTATGATAACTATTAGGACAAAACATACTTACTCTAATGATATTCTTAGACTGTCACAAATAGTAAAAACTGTCCTTAATCATGCTGCCTGCTTGATGCCATCCAAAGCCTGATTTCTTCGATTAAAAACAACAATAACAACAACAACAAAACCCTCTAGAAAACTCAATTCTCATCAAATGAAACCAGAGGGAATTACATCCGCTTGAACTTAAATCTACAGATTAGATTGAATAAATCAAAATGTGACTTTATTGGACACTTTCTTCCAGAAAAAGAATCAATTCTAGAATACTAATCAGACCCATAAATAACACTAAATTTGAATCCAAAAAAAATATTTCTCCGACATGAGCCAAAACCTTGCCACCTGGTACACATTAATAGAGATTCAGATAGATAACCAAGCCACTCTAAGGATTTGGATGAGACCTCATGCTGTGAACTATTCTTTTTCTGTATGTTCATATTCCCCTGTCCTATACTCCTTCTTTTGCAACCTAACCTTGTTTTCCTCAAGGTAACACCTCGTGAACTTTAGCAACAGCATTCTGAGACAGGTGCACAGAACTACAATTTAGTAAGACTGAAATTGGTCATGCAAAAATGAGCTCCAAAATGATATACTCTTGATTTTACTGTTCTTGGAAGAATAAGTGACTTGTTTATGCAAACAAGCAGAGGAATAGTCCAAATGTGATACTCATACAAACAGGGAAATCTTTAAGAATTATAACACTAACTCTTTGGGTGTGTGTTTGTTTGCTTTTGTGAGATGGGGTCTCCCTCAGTTGCCTAGGCTAGCCTTGAACTTGTGATCATTCTGCCTAGGACTCCAAGTAGCTGAGATTATAGACATATGCCACCCCCCCAGCTATATTTGATTAACTCTTACAGAAGCTATTAACAGTACCACCTTTGCCACAGGAAAAATCTTATTTACTCTCAGCTTAGAGGAATAAATAGAGATATACAGTCATATTGCTCTAGATTTACTGTTGGCTAGTGATGGCATTTGTGCTATTGCAAATACTTCATTGTTGTACGTAGCTAAATGAAATAGGCAAGGTAGACCACCTTGAGAATAAAGTTAGCTGTCACACTAGGATTGGTCCTCACAATCAATGAAATTTGTTCTCTTGACCATTTAGATTCCTACTCCAAAGAGCTTTACAGGGATTATAATTGTTCTTATTTTGACATAATGATTGTGACTCTGCTTCACTTCATTCTATCCAGAATCAACATGTTTCTTTGCAGCTGTTTTCAAATGATTATAATGAGGAGAATGCAAAAAGAAATTCACCACAAAGTTCTCATGATATTTTTCAATAGAGGTAACTGAATGCCTACCAGCAATAATCTGTATACATAGATTTCCTTGAATTGATCAAGGAAAAGCAAATGACACTGTACATACAAAAGAATAATATCCAGATCAAACATGGCAATAGAATTAGACCATTATCTCTGCATTGAAGAGAACAGGAAAACAAATCACAATCTCGACAATAATCGACCCAGAATGGACAGGACTTGTCCATGACAGTCAAATTTCCCTTTTCCTCTCCCTATTTCAAATCAGGACCAAGCAGGAAAAGCCAAATAAAATCCCCAAACAAATTTTGTCCGGTTCTCTTCTTACCATTAATGTACCTCCAGCGTTCCCCATACCATCAACCTCCAGCAACAACACAAGACCTTGCCTTTTTTTTCACTATAAATGTTTCCCACTTTTTTGTTTGTCTGCCTTTCTTTGCATCTCTGTCAAATACTAATGATGATATCTGAATCAATGGCTCTAGCAAAAGCTGAGGGAATCTGCTATATTTATTTCTTCTTTATTTTTGCTGATCCTCAATGACTGTGTAGTATTCAGTAAAATGTACATATTTAAGTGCTCAGGAAATGTGCGCATATGAATATTCAATTTTCAGTTTAATTCAAAGATCATTAAATAAAAACACCTGAGTACTGAGATTCTAATCAAGCAAAATTATTTCATTTGCCATTGTACTGATATATTCAAACATTAGAGAAAAAGGTAGATTTACAGAAACAGATCAGAAAATAGATTAAACAAAAACAGGAAGAAAAGTGCTTGGATAAATACTGAGTTAGCATAAAATTTAACAGAGAAATACAAAGACCCCTCTTCAGAGATCCTTTATTTTAACTGACTTAAGAATTAACCGATCGTAAAATTTGAGCAAAACCCTGTATTCTCAATCTCTGATAAATTAAATAATTAAAATGTTCCAAATATTATTTTAGTATCTTATTATGATAACTTATAACATCTACTTATTTGCAATACTCTAATAGACTAAGAAGTTTTCTAATTCAGCTTACGTTTTCCCAACTACTTTCACTCTAGATCTTTATTTTCTAAATCATAAACAGCTATAGCAAAAAAAATTGATGTTTAAAAGCAATTGGCTTCTCCATTTATGGAAAAGAAACAGCCAGTTTGTCTTGATAATTCACTGGTTTATTTGGTTACCATATCCTTAATAATATGCCAGAGAGAATTTTTTGTCCTGTTGATATTTATAGTATTAATGATTTCAAACTGTCTGCAATGTAAAATACAAAATTATGTCAAAAGTATCAATGGTGTTTAAGAAAATCTTATCTAAAACCATGTTTTTCCTACAGGGATAGTGTTGCTTTTAGCATAAATGTCCAAGACATATATATGGGACAGAAAAAAGTTAGGGTTAATAAAATTGTATTAATATAATGAATGTTACCATAAGAATTCTTTTCTTTAGACTCCCAAATAATTGCTGATACATTCACTGAAAACAGAAGTAATGATTTATTTTAAAAGGAAAGAATATTGAATACTGTCATGTAAAAATTGTTTTAACAGAAAAAAATGTAGAAATTAGTACAAATAAAACTATAGGAACCATCATATTGCCTTTCAACTTTGATTTTAAAATAAACATGAAAGAGATATATTAATGTGTTTATATTATTTAAAGAATGTTATTTATGGGATGTTCATAAATCAGAAGGAGCTATGTATTAGCATCTTACACTTAAATTTTACATGAGTAATGGTTTTGAAGTCAAATATAGGAAAAAATGTAAAACACGTTGATTGCTAGCCTCTCTTTTTCAGTTTTTAGTTGTAGATGGACACAGTACTTTTATTTAGTTATTTTTATATGGTGCTGAGGATTGAACCCAGTGTCTCACACATTCGAGGCAAGCACTCTGCCACCCAGCCACAATCCCAGCCCTATTACTAACTAACCTTTTAAGTTAAAGCCAAACACCAAGTACTTGTGATAGACTTTTATTTAAGAAAACTAATCTTGCTGACTGCTGCCCCAGTGTGGTGCAATATTAAACATCAGAGATTTGAATATTAAAAAAGAAAAAAAAAAGCATGTATCTGACACCTTTCTCTTCCATGGTACTTTTTGATAATATAGGAAATGAAAAGCAAACTAAGAAGTCAAGTTTTAAAGCTCTTTGAGACACCTGCATATTTTTTTTTGTGTTTTCACATCACTTAAAAGCTTTCAAATAATATAAGAGGAAGTATTACTACATTTACATGTCATGCTAAAAAGGAACAAATTTTCCTACCTTAGGTGCAAATATTAAATATTTGTGTAAGAATAAATGAAGATGTCATTACAGGGCATAGTATGTTAACACAGAATTTTTTCAAAGATAGAATTTGAAGTTGTCAAACATATATGCATATATTTAGTCGTTTTATTAATAAATAGAATGAAGTTTTATGCATTTTAATATTTCATTTTGCAATTAGTTAATTTACAA
Source organism: Ictidomys tridecemlineatus (assembly GCF_052094955.1). Classification (NCBI taxonomy): domain Eukaryota; kingdom Metazoa; phylum Chordata; class Mammalia; order Rodentia; family Sciuridae; genus Ictidomys; species Ictidomys tridecemlineatus. Next base: position 151,447,116 of record NC_135483.1, on the reverse strand, counting down.
TTAAGAAATATGGGTTTGAAAAATGCTTAAACATAAAAAATGAAAATATACACTTTGCTTTTGCATTAGTATGTATTATATATATTATAAATACTAATTACATAATATATTTGATTACTAACATTTGATTAAACTTTATAAAATTTATCAGGTGTTATTTTACATATTATAAAATGTATGTTAAATATTATATATAAATACATATTTAATTGTATTTTAGTTTTATTATCCTTTGTAGATTCTTTCTGCCAATGATTAAAATAATACATCTTGACTCTGAGTGTTAAATCGGTGCCTATTTGCTTCAACGTTTGTTTTTAGAAGGTAAGGAAGGGAATTTTATAATCCAATAAAAATAAACAGACAAATTTATATGATACACCTTCAAGACATTTAGTAGTCTTAGAACATTATGGTAAAATAGTGTTTGAATCACGCTAGCTTTGTGAGTTATTTGGCATAAACTATTTTTGACCCGTGGGGACACATATTGAAAGTGAGTTGTGTTTGGTTTCCCTGTGTTGTTTTCCTTTCTTTTTTAATTATTATTTATTTTTAATTCTTAATCTACCTATGTATATACAAACTTATATGTAGATATATGTACATATTTACATACAATTTCTTTTTTAAACATTCTGAAGTGTAATTTAATATAAAAATACAGTTGTTCTAAGCATACATTTCTAAGCATTTTGACAAATTTGTACACCTACTCAATCATCACCATAATTAAGATGTAAAACATTTCCTTGATTTCATATAGTTCATTTATTTCTCTTCCTATTCAATTTCATCTTCATCTCCAAGCAATTACTGATGTGCTTTCTATCTTTTACTTCTATTTGTAAACACTTTTGCTCAGTGTAATTTTTTTTAAATATTTTTTTCTTGTAGAAGGGCACACTACCTTTATTTTATTTATCTATTTTTATGTGGTGCTTACAATCAAACTCAGTGCCTCATGTGCACGCTAGGCTAGCACTCTATCATTGAGCTACAGCCCAAGCTATTTCAGAATCTTTATCATTAATGAATTTAGTGCTAACCTATCTATCTGCTTATTATAAAGGAATTATTAAGTAATTTTTGAATGTTAAACCAATCATATGATTACCCAAAGTAGTCAACAATGTCATTATGTTATCTTTTTCATTTATTGATGTGTTCAATTGTTTATATTTTATTAAAAATTTTCATAACAGTGCTAATAAGGGACATTGGTCTTTAGTTTTCTTGTAATATTTTTGTCTATTTGTTTGTTTGTTTGTTTGTTTTTTACATCAAGGAATTACTGACTTAATAAAACATTTCCTCCTTTATTTTCTGAAAGAAGTTGTGTGGAACTGATTTGTATTATTTATTTGTTAAATGATGATAGAATTCTTCTTAAATCATCTGAAAAATGTCTTTTTCAGATTTAAAAACAAAAGGAATCCCTAAACCAAAGCACTTCATGCAAAAGGAAAAGTTTTTAGTAAGGTCATATGAAGTAAAATCTACCATTTCTTCTCCTTTTTGGTAAAAATGTTAACGATATCTCTTTTCTAGAATAAGGTTAATTCATTTGTATTTTGATATATATTGGAGTTCAGATCTATGAAATTAGCACAGCTAAATTTGTATGTTGTAATCTGTTATCTTGATCCATACTTTTCTATGCTGCCCAAAGATAAAAAATTCAACAACTTCAACACTCAGAATACAGATACATTTTTAAAAATATCTTAATTCTCACTACTTATTAGTTTTAAAATATTTCCTCTCCTCTTCTTTTTCATTAGTTTATTTAAAAGCCACTTTTTGATAAATGTGATAGTTAATAGAAATTCAATGACAAATTGCCCTTTTGCAAGAATATCAATATTAATGAATCAAGGAGCTGAACAATTAAAAGTGCATGTTAATAACAGTAGTAAATTTTTCCATAGCATATTTCGGTGACAAGGGGCAGTTCATTCCCTGAATTTTTAAAGCTTAAAGACTTCCTAGAGAACATGATACATGTGGTGAGTTAAAGAAGATACTTAACAAAGAGATTGAAATAAAGCTTGTGGAAATTTGTTTTGATAAGAAGGAACATAAACATATGCATATGAAGGGGAAAAAATGGGAAGAAACATAAAAAAACCCAGAGTGTCAATGTGGCTCAGAGCTGACAGACATTGTTCAAAGCTCTGTCCTTCAAAAGCATCATATAATTCTGGGGTTAGGTTCCATCTGAAAGGTAAACAATTTCTCCAGCCTTGAGGTTTCTTCTGGTCCTGAGAGGGTTGGAGCCTCTGGGGTAGTCATTTAATGCAGTAACATATCCTAGAGTCTCAAGAATGCATTTACTCAAGTATGCATTTAAAAATGTATTATCTTTTGCAAATTTATACGAAACACATAAAAAATGAAGTGTTATAGGTACAAATGGGCTGAAGGTAGTCTGTCCACTAAGAAACATGAAGCAAGGGTGTGAGAGGGAGAGGACAGAGTGGGCTAAAGAAATAAGCAATTTTCAAATTGTGAAAGACCTTATAATTTGTATAAGAAAGCTTGGATTTTTTTAATAACAAAAGTGAAAAATTGAATACTTTTCAATTTGAGTTCCCAGTTGAATGTTGTTTCATTTGGGAATCACTAGAGGCAGGAATGCTATTTAAGACCATTTTCTCTCCAGAAAATAAGAAGCTCTCCAGATTTTTTAATATACAACTCAACACAATGAACATATCTACATGTCTTACTGTTTGGAGACTATAAAAGACAAACTGTCATCGTGCACAATTCATTTCCCTTCAAGTACTTCATCTTCTAATGATCTTGGTCATAAAAATGTGCACATTAAAAATCTTCTGACCTAAGTCAGACAAAATTATTATTCATCTTCCCCAAGATTTCCTGAAAGCCTATTTTTTATAACTTGAGCCTTTCCACCAGCACCATGAAGCTTCCCTTTGGCTCATTAGTAATTTTAAAATTCAAACACTTGATTATAATGAAGATACATTATTACAGTTTGGATGTGAGGTATCCCCTGAAAGCTCATGCATGAGACAATGCAAGAAGGTTTGAAGGAGAAATGATTAGGTTATAGCTTTACCACCAATCAGTGGGATTAACTGAACTGGTAGGGTGTAGCTGGAGGAGGTGAGACTTGGGGCGTAGCTTTGGTATGTCTATTTGTATCTGGCAAGAGAAGTTTCTCCCTGTGCTTCCTGTTCCTCATGTAAGCTGCTTCCCTCTGGCATACTCTTCTGTCAAGATGTTCTGCCTTGTCTTGAGCACCTAGAAATGAAGCCAGCCTTCTATAGACTAAGACCTCTGAAACTGTGATCCCTCATAGAAACTTTTCCTACTCTATAGTTGTTCTGGCCCTGTCTTTAAGTTACAGCAGCAAAAAAAAAAAAAAAAAAAAAAAAAAAAAAAAAAAAAAACTGACTAAAACATATATCCTATTGATAGCAGCATTTATTGGAAAGAAACATATGTTGAAACAAAAAACAAAAACAATAATTATTTTTTATCAGATCATTCAAGCTAGTATTATGATTCCTATTTTAGGAAGATCCATATTAAAATATCTGTGATGCATAACTTTGAGGTGGAATGAGGTTTCTGTGACTAGATCTGCTTTTTCTGTAATGGCCTTACTGGAATTAATGACTCCGGAAGAGGAGTGAAGGAAGATGAACATGAGCATGTAGCATCCAGGAACATGAATGGTGGATGCTGAGCCTCAATGATGAGATGAAGATAGAAATGTCTATCTTGTTATATGACTCAAACATCAATTATTTCTTTTCTTCACATAATGAGCAAGAGAGAGAGAGAGGGCATTGGAGATAAGTTTGATAAACCATACTCAGTGGCAATATATGATAGAAATCCATGAGACTATATAAGTTAGCTAATTAACTATCTATTTAATTGAGCTAATAAATTATATGTTATTATATAGTTTGCTGTATTCAACAGTTATGAATATATAGCTAAAATTTCAGGGAAATTCTTTTAAACTTCAAATCCTAAAGTTCATACTAACTTAAAAGAATACCCATAAAATGATCAGAAACGTATACAGAGATCTAAGATATTTCACATGTGGCCCATTATAGTCTCGAAGAATAAGAGACCCAACTTTAAATCCTTTGGAAGTTTGTCCAGGACTAATGAGTCATAAAAGCATCAATGAGCCTTTGTGCAAGCTTAAGCCACACAATAAAATCTGCTCATTGTCAAGTACAGATGATTATTTTTTCCAGTAATGAGGATTGCACCCAGGGGTGCTGTACCATGTACCACTGACCTACACCACCAGTCTTTTTTAAATATATATATATATATATATATATATATATATATATATATATATATATATATATTTAGTTTTAGGCAGGGTGTCCCTAAATTACCCAAGCTTCCCTCCAACTTTGTGATGTTTCTGCCTCAACCTCCTAAGTAGCTGGGATGACAGGTGTGCACCATCATGCCAAGTACATATGGATGATTTCTGAAGCTACAATTTGTTATTCAAATTGTTTGCTAATCATACTCAAATAAATTTATAAGTATGGGTTGAGAGAATATAATAAATAAATAAATAAAATGAAAAGTGTCAAAATCTCTTTAACCTTAAGTTCTACAATATTGTATCAAAAAAATGATCAGAGAACATTTGACAGAGGGGAGATAATAATTAACACATAGCAAATTGAGGAGCAGCAAATTCTGCATGAGCCAATTTTAGATAGGTTCTCTACAACACTCAGGACCTTAATGGACTGAGAACTCAAATGACCACCACTGGAAGTAGAAAAGAAGGAGGACACCATTCTCCAGTTACCAGGTGTTCAAAATGAAAAACCATGGATTAGTATAGAAGAGGGGTTCTTCATTTTTTCTGTGTGAGCACTAAATAAGAATGTTCAATTTCTGCTTTTATAATTTTGTTGCAGACTCAGGATACTGTGGCCCAGAGAAAAAACTGAATGTGAATTTTGTAAGTTTAGATTAAAATAGTTCAAACTATATAGCTTAATTATTGTTAAGCACCATTATTCTAAAATCTATTCAATATACTCCCTTCTAAAAATAGAAGGCTGTGTTATGCCTGCAGAGTATTTTATAAGACATTAATTCTGTGTAGAAATGGACATCACATAAATCTGATCAAAGTTATTGCTCTGCTCCCATTTCTTCTCTGAACAGAATTACTAGTACATTAGGATCCTGACCATAACTCATTTCAGATGAGAGCCCTATATTATCCCATTTTTATATTAAGAATACCATAATAAAATGTTAAATAGTTATTAAACAGGAACAATCTTTTTTAGCAAATATGGAAAAGTCTTAAATCATTCAGCCTTTATTAGAAATGTTCTTCTAAATTTTTGTCTCTACAGACTATAAAGTAGTATGGTAGTTTTAACTCTAGTTCTGAGTTTCTTTCTGCCTAAACTATGTTGCAAGGTTGTGAAAAACACCTGTAATCCCAGCAGGTCAGGAGGCTGAGGCAGGAGGATTGTAAGTTTAAAGCCAGCTTCAGCAAAAGGGAGGTGTTAAGCAACTCAGTGACACCCTGTCTCTAAATAAAATACAAAATAGGGCTGGAGATGTGGTTCAGTGGTTGGGTGCCCCTGAGTCCAATCCCCAGTACCCCCAAAACAAAAAAAAAATTATGTCTTTGTGTGTGTGTGTGTGTGTGTGTGTGTCTGTCTGTCTGTCTGTCACTAAGGACTGAACTCAGGGCCTCTGCATTCTAGGCAAGCACACTACCAACTGAGCTACATCCCTAGCTCAAAAAACTAGGAATGGAACCACCATACAACCCAACTATCCTACACCTTAGTCTATGCCCAAAGGATTTAAAACTAGCACACTACAGTAATGCAGCCACATCAGTGTTTATAGAAGCACAATTCACAATAGCCAAATTATGGAGCCAACCTAGGAGCCTTTTAACTGATGAATGAATAATGAATATGTGGAATGTATACAGTCTAGTATTATTCAGACATAAAGAAGAATGAAATTATGGCATTTGCCAATAAACGGATGGAATCGAGGATTATTATGCTAAATTAAATAAGCCAGGCCCAAAATGTCAAAGGACAGATGTTTTCTCTGATATATGGAAACATCCAAAATAAGGAGGGCAGGGATGGAGAAAGGGGAAAAAAAGGAATGGAGATCTCATCAAAATAGACAAAGGATCAGTAAAGGAAGAGGATTGAAGAGGAAGAAGGAGGATGGGAAAAGAGAAGAACAGTGGGATGAATCTGATCGAACTTTTTGTATGTACATACAAGAATATAGCATAGTGAATCCCAACTCAAGTATGTACAGAAGACACTAATTTTAAAAATACTAAGAAAGGTCAGTAGAGTAGACAGAAGGGAGCAGGGGGTGGGAAAAAGGGAGGAGCAAAGGGGAAGTCCTGGGGTCTACATTAGAGCAAATTATTTTCCATGCTTTTGTGATTATGTCAAAATACATCCTGATGTTTTATATATCTAAAAATCATCAATAAAAATCACCTGGTACCCTATTAAAATTAAGTAAAATGTAACATGAAAAATGCATATATTATCCATTCCTCACTTCTATCTAATTATAATGAGTTCTAAAAGAACCACCTACAGTAGATGAAAATTGGTCTCTTAAACAAAAAAAAAAAAAAATGCCCATGCTTCTGAAACTAGATCTTAATTTAGAACTCCATCCAATCTGATTAATAACAAAACAAGACATGCTTGAATAATTGGTAGGTTAAATAACTGATATTGTTTCAGAAACTATTGAAATCACTTTGTTACATCATTATGAAGCAGTTTAAAAATATTCTAAACATTATTTTAAAATGCAATTAAAGTCAAATAGCAATAGTGTTTATTAAGGAGAATGGTAATTCTGATCTGATATTATAATTTCTGAAAAGTAATATCCATAATGAGTAGATTAATCAGAAGATTGTTATGATAGTGAAAAGACTATATGAAAACATAAGAATGGCTCTACATCATTATATGTCAAACACCACATGAGGACATTATAGCAGATGGCATATATGACAGTGGTCCCATAAGATGATAATGATGGGGCACAGAGAGGTGTAAGTGATGGGAACTGAAGTTGAGAGAATAATTCTATAAAATTAGCTCACTGTCCTGACCGCACATGTTTTTATTTTTTAAAAAATAATTAAAACCAAATAAAAATAAACAAATAAAATAAAGGCATTCTATCCATCTACAACTACAAAAATATTTTTAAAATAATTTATCTGCATCCCTAACTGACTTAAGTGAACAGAATATGTAACATTTCTCAGTGCCTATTATTTGCTGGAGAAATGGAAACCCAAAATAATTCCAATAAAAGGAACACAGTTACCATGAAGGCGGGACTCAGGTGATTTATACACAGACCAGATCCCAGAACTAAGGGATATAAGATTAATTCCCCTTAACCATAAAATTCGTAAGAACATGTTTCAGTTAGACCTGGTCATCAGGGGCCAAAGTGACCTAGAATTTCCATGGCAGTGGGAACTTGAAAGGCTGATATCATCCTGTTGACAGTAAAAAGTCATTAGGTGAACCTGGGTCAAACACTCTGGGAATTTTCCTAGGACCTCCAATAAATTGGAAGCCAGGAGAAGCACACTGTTCTCTCCTTTCTGATATGATTCTCTCCCTTGAGAGTGTTCCCCTTCCTCCTTTCCTATCCCATCTAATAATCCCATACATGTTACTCTGAGTGACATGTCTTAAATTTTTATGACTTGATCTCAAGAAGTGGAGTTTGAAGGTGGGGGTGAGCCCATGCTGCTTCAATTTCCCAGAAAGTACAATCCTTTTAGCAATAGTAGAGCTGAAAAGTTCCTGTTGCCTAGGCTGTTATAGCTATTATAACTCCATGCTATGCTTTGCTTGTGTTTGTGGTAACGCTTGTATACATAAACTTACCATGCTGTTAGTCATATAAAAGTTTAACATACAATTATATACAGTAATAATATTTGATACTGATAACAAATGAATATGCTAATGTTTTATGGATTTATTGCAATATACTTTATCATTGTTTTATAGTGTAATTCTATATATAAAAACGAGTTTTCTGTAAAACAGTGTTCCATGTTATGCCAGAAGTAGCCTCATACATTTGGTTTACTGTATCTCTTGATTGTATCAAAGCACTAGGTGGAGTGATTTACTTATATCATTGGGGTTTGTGTAAGTACACTCTATGATGTTCATACAATGGCAAAATCATCTAACAAGCATTTCTCAGAATGTATCTTATAATAAAGTTTTACAAGGCAGTACACTGGCCTAAACCCATATAACAGAACACCAATGGTAAAACCTAATGAAAATAATGCAATCTGGGCAATAATGATATTTCTCTATATATAAGCTTAATAATTGTCTTCATAATTAGAATCATTGAATACGATGCATACAGAAAATAATCTAGAATAAATAATAGATAAAAGAAGAGATGAAATGGAAGATACTTCAGGTATAGTTTACATTGTGTTTGGAGAAACACCCTTCCACCTCTGGAACTCATCTTTATTCTGCTCTTCCACAAGCACTTACTTGGGAATCAGAGAAAAGATACATTTATCATAAACATATCTCAATACCTAGCTTTCTGACACTTTCATATACATGACAGCTTTTGAAAATATGCTATACAAGGTATACCAAGGCAAATTGGAAAATCTGGTTTAGTAGAGAAAGCCAGATTTCAAATTGAAGAAAGCATCTCAATTTCTCAATCTGTCCTCAAACATTTGTTAGATCTTGATCAAATCATACAAACATTGGTAACACAAGTTTCCTAATCTCATGGATCAGAAGCCTAGAAAAAAAAATAACTAAACTTCCTCTATTTAGAAAATCACTACTTTAAAAAGAGAAAAAAGAGCATATACATAAACTATTATACTTTTCAAAATGATTAAAATTCAATAGTAAACTCTAAGAAAATTTCCTGATATCTCAGAGTGGCAGTGTAGGCCTTTGATTCTATACCTTCACTCCCATGAAGACAGCTTCCTGGTCACAGAAAGCTTTCTCCTTCACTCTTGCTATTTGTCCTCTAAATAAAAATTGACTGCTGCACACAAATTCCTTAAATCATTGTCCTTCTTATGTTGGCAATGCCAGTTGCAAATGTGAACAATATAACTTAGCTGAAGAAAAGATAATATAATTAAATTGTCCAATTCATGATTACAAAGTATGAATAGATTCTTCCATAAAGAAAGTTTCCTTTCAAAATTATAAATTGGATAAAGAAAGTAAAATAGCTTCAAATATGAACTCAAGTATGTCAGTGGCTTTTACTACAGTGAAGTTTAAGAAGCACAGTGTTAACCAGATGCAGTGGCACAAGCCTAATCCCAGCAGTAGGGAGGCTGAGGCTAGAGGATCACAGTTCAAAAACAGCCTCAGCAATTGGTGAGGTCCTAAGAAACTTAAGACACTTTTTCTATAAAAGATCTAAATGGGTTGAGGATGTGTCTCAGTGGTTAAACACCCTGGATTCAATTTCTGGTACAAAAATACAACAAAAAAGAAGTGGGAGGAGGAGGAGGAGAAGGAGGAGGAGGAGGAGGAGGAGGAGGAAGAGGAGGAGGAGAAAAGAAAGAAACCATTCCTTTCATTATACATATTTTTTTTCATTTATGACCAAGCATAAAAACTGAGAATGTACAGTGTTTTTTGGTATCCCGTTAACATGTCATTATTTATTAATGATCTCAATGAGTGTATACTATGTGTGTGACATGAAGTAAACTATTTACATATTTTACTCAAGGCATTTTGATAAAGATAATAAGATATTTAAAAATTAAATTCAGTTATAATACTTCAGCAATTAAGAATAAAATATTGAATTATTTAAATTAGCCAGACCCCATTTTATTCCACTCACTATTAACTAATTCAGATTTACTAAAATATAAGGGGTAAGATTGTTGAGAATATATTTTATTTGCTTCTTTAATAATACTTTCACTCTATAAATATAAGATTCATTGTTATTGTATTATCTCCCATACTGGCTCTCTAAGCAAGGTGATTATAGTACCTGAACAGCAGTAATTAGTTACTTTACTGTAGTGCTTAATGACTTCTAAATAAAAGCAAGTAGACAGGTTTATAATGTTACTGCCAAGCAACTCCTTATTCGTGAAGTGGAACATCTGGTTTGACTTAATTGTTAAACTTCCATAGGAAATCCTTTCTGGTGTTAAAAACCAATATGTAGTTATTTTAGATAGAAAGGAATTATTTTCTTGTGTGAAATAACTATTTTGTTGAGTGTTCTTTATTATTTGCCCAATGTGTACATACAATTAAAAAAGAGAGTGATTTACACTCTGACTTTCGTCTTTGAAAAAGTATTTCCCAAAAGAATTATATCTGCTTTATAAGTATAATATTGTAATCATTTTAAAAGAAAAAAAAACAGATGCAAAATTTAAACAGTCTTCTATGCAAGGTAAGATACAACCTCTATAAGTCTTGTTGCAAATACATCTTTCTAAAGAGAGAGATCACAAAATTGCTAGTTCAAAGTTTCAAACTAAATGATATTGATTTCAATGAAGAACACCAACATTAAATGGAAATTTAAGGTTGACAAATACCATAAGCTTTTTTTAAAGTTCCTATTAGTTTCCTATTGTTATTGATATATATTATCACAAATGTGTTGGCTTAAAACAAACACACAGGGCTTGGGTGGTAGCTCAGTGGAAGAGCACTTGCTTAGCGTGCACAAGATCCTAGGTTCCACATGAAAATAAGTTCATAAAGTAAAAGGTATTGCGTCCACCTACAACTAAGAAAAATTTTTAAAAAAGAAAAACCCACCAACAACACAGTTATAGCAATCAGAGATCCAAAACCGGTTGTATTTAGCTTAAATCAAGGTGTTAGCAGGGCTGCCTTCTTTTTAAGAGCTCTTCTGGAGAAACCATTTCTTTGTGTTTCCTGCTGTTAAAGACTACCATCTTTCTCCACCTCTGTTTTCAAAGTCAACAATACTGCCCCTTCCACTCCCTTCTCCTACCTTTGCCCTAGTGGTTCCCACCACACCCCTATACCTTTGCTTCTTTCCTCATATCACCTTTGCCTATGAGTCCTCTGCCCCACTCTTCTTATAAGGACCTATGTGATTACATTAAACCCATTTGTATATCCTAGGATAATTTCCTCATCCGAAAACCATTAAATTAAACATACACAAAAGGTTAATATTCCCATTTAAAGTAATATATGTACAAGTTTCAGGTACTGATATATGGACATTTGAGGGTGGCAGCCGACAAGAAGTTTTCAGGATTTGTTTTTTTCTAAGACCTTTCTAACATAATTAAACTTGGGTATTGTTGATAATTCTTTGTACAAAATTAATCATAAATAAAGATATGGAAAAGAACAACTAAAATGAATTGGTGACATATTACTACATTGTATTGGGCTATAAAATTCTATAAGCAATCTACTCTTAGGATACATCAACTGATTTACTGAAAAATTCAGGAACTTGAAAATATCAAATTTTTGACTTCAGTGTTTTCCTTCGGTCCACTTAACTTATTGATAATTGTTCGTGTTCTGTTTGGAACCATCAGACTCCATACAGTATAAGAAATGTTGTATATGCTAAGATATTCCTTATATTTGGTGAGAACTGTGAAGAAAACATATTTAATTAATTGCAGCCAAAATATCTTATATTTCCAAATATTTACAAGGACATGGCCATATAAATACATTGTTGGAATCCATCCTAGCACTTGGGAAGGGCTTATTCAAATAGGGGTTGGGGAATTTCTAAATTCAGCTTCAGAGTAAATCTAACATTAAATATTCAAGTTGTTTTTACTTTATATTGCTCATTTTGTTCTTACAAAAATGCCAAAACATAGAAATTTGTACTAGTACCTTTGAGCACAATGGTGATTACATATTTAAGTTAGATTGCAAGAACTGTATCAAGTTATTAAATATACTGTATTGTCTGTAAAACAAGTAACATAAGAATCCTGTAATCCAGAGAATAACCAACATTTAGAGTTACTTAACTCCTCTCAAGACCACTAATTTCATTACCCAGATTAATCTTACTCCTTTCTCATTGTCTAGTTTAGGCTCATATCTGGAAAAAAAAGTAATGTTGTATTTCCTGAGCCTGGTAGGAAATTCAGTTTTGTTTTTTTTTTTAATTAGCACATCAGCAGCAATCTACTTTGAAGGAGAAACCCAGAGGAAACATCAAGATTGGAGATATTTGCTATGTGGAATAACTGACATTCAATTCCCAGATGAGATTCTTGCTCAAACAGTGGACATGTTTCTATGTCCTTGATAACAAAAAGTACTAACAAATAAAGCTGGACAGAAAGAAAATAGAACTGACGTAGTTTACAAGCTCACTGGTGGCAATGGCTATGAGCTTCCTGTCTGTGAAGCAAACACCATGGTAATAACCACAACTTGGAGCATCTTTCTGAAATCCTGTCATAAAGATCTGTCTACAGGGAAAAAGGACTTCCAGAAACAAGATATTCTGTAGCTCATGGTCAGCAAAACTGAGGTTGAGTTAAAAACACAGAATTTTATCTGATTTATTATAGAATCATCTATTAAAACTATCAAGCATTATCTAAGAATTCAATTTCAACATCAGTCTATTTGCTGCCCAGAGGCAAATGTTGGTGGTCAATGTTAGACTGAAAACCTTTTACATGCGACCATAAGACCACACATCTGGCCAAATAAGGAAAGGGACACTTACTCTTTTGCTTTTCCCTGTTCTCATACCTAACAAATGTCTGCATCAGAGATTTAAATGGGAAATGCATGATAAAAATTTAATTTGAAAACTATATTGACAATTAAAATCCAGTGGTACTTAAAATAATAACTAAAAGTTACCAAATGTAGTAGAATCTGCCAAAGTGGTCATTAAAGGTAAACAAAAGACAATTGACAGTAATAGTTAAACTCATTAATTGAAAGTGGACAATTATATAGTATTTATATCTCAGTGGAAACATACTACTCAAATTTTTATAACTACTATTATTTCTGAGTTACAATGTTAAATATTCAAAAAATTTCACAGATACATCTTTATTTTCTTGCCAAAAAAGCAGTATTCTCATTTACTTCTACTACACATTTTTAATAGTATCTAGTTCCTAACACCAAAATGGAAATTAGGTTTTTATGCCTGATATTCCATGATTATTTAAGGCAAGTAGTTAGTTTTTACATCTTTATATTTTATTTTACTTTATACACCTGCTTCTACTGCTTCTACATGTTAGTTCTTTGTATACTTTATCCCTTTTCATGGCAAATTTTTGTTGAATCCAAATAATTTATATTGACATTCTCCAAAATCAAGTGTCCTTTCTTAGTGATTAGCAAAAGTTGAGTTCTAATTTAGTGCCCCATCCTATATTTAAATGCAGGCAATACATTTTTTGATGATTTGTATTTCATAAATCAATTATCAATTTTCTTGGAAGGGAAAACAAGAAATGTATGGATTAAAACTAAAGATCAATTTACTAATGAGATTTCCCCCCAACATTTCATGTAATCTATCTTGAAAATAGTGAACAAATCTTTATATCTTCAATCCTGAAATGAACTGTATTTCAAGTATAGGTTATAAGCTATCTGTATCCACAGTATTTGGTCAGTACCAGCACTCTCAATTGCTCTTGACCAATATACTGAAAATTTTCTCAAATTTAGCATTAAATGAGCCCAACTAAATGTTCAGCATCAATTATAGGTAAAGATGCTTTGCGAATAACTTGTAGTCTTATCAGTTAGCATAACATTAATGAAGTAGGAATAACAGTTTGCAGTTTACAACTCTCATGGAATAGAAATTTAGTGCAATAATGAGTAACTGAAAACTGCTATGTTAAGCTTTGGGATAAACTTCATGTTTTTTTTTTTTCATTATTGCTTTTGCTTTTAGTAGGGGACTGGAGAGTGAATGGAGGTGCAGATTTTCTATCCATGCTTTGCTTTACCTTTGTAAAAGGTAAAATTTGTTTTCACTGACTGGAGACACACTTAATTCAAAGCCTAGAAATATACAAGGCATACAGTCAGTTTGGGGTGCTTAATATCAGCTAATGTTCTATAAAATGTGTAGACAAGCCATAGTTTATAATCTAGAACTATTTTAAAAATTATCCAGTTATACTAAATGTCAGTATTATTCACTTCAACAGTTATTAGAATGTTTTCACAGACCGAAACATTTTCTTTACTTTTATCACATAGTTCTTAAATCTGATCTCTGATGAAGACCATAATTGTGTCTCTCAAATTTAGTCAATATTTAACAATGAAATATTTTAAAATTTATTTTTGTTTAAAATGACTGATATTGTGAATGCATTATATGTTTAAAAGTGAATTTTTGAGCTACTCAGCAGCTCTTGTGATATTTAAAGTTTATTTTGTCATTTTCCAAATTTAAAGTATTTTATTTTATTGTAATAGCTTTATTGCAGTTCTCTGGATCTCCAGGCACTTAGCAGCCCAATACATTCATTGGAAATAGAATTTCAAGATGATGAATGGATCATTAGTTGCATAGCTTCCATTATAAGTGATAGATGAGTAGACTAAACCTTGGGCTTTTATAGCCCTTAGAATTTCTTTTTATGTCACTTTTGTGTGGGATTGCATTTAAAAGCAATTCTTTTTTTAAATGAAAGAATTTTGGAACACATTTAAAAATTTGGAATGACAAAACACATAAAACATTCTATAGACATTCTTATATATCTACATATCACTACTAAATGGAAATAAGAGGTTAAAGTGCTACGCATTAAGAAGTTCTTGTCAAAACTCAAAGGGGGCCTTTAGTGTAGATTTCCTCCTTATTATAAAAATAATCTGAAAGGAGACTGGAGGTGTCTTGACCTTAAGACTTACTAACTAATGTACTTGGACAGTCATAGCCTCTCTCTGGACATCAGTATTTAAATTTCTGAATAGAGGTTGAAAATTATCACTAAGTTCTTATCTAGGTTAAAATGATTAGGAAAAGTAGAAAATCTCCCAGGACCACCCTTAACAGTCCTTATCAGTCATAATAATAGGGATATCATAAGTATTCAGTAAGCCAGAACAAATTATTACACTGCACACTTTCTCATAGTCTTTCCTTCTGTGCCCACAATAACATGCATGTTTAATAAAGCCAATTTATATTTTGTCCAGCAAACAATTTAAGAATATTTAATGCATTTGTTACCAATAGATAGATTATCATCCTAAACTTATTGGTTTTAATATTATATCTTTGACTAACTAACATCAATAAGCTTTCCATTTTAATACCACATATAATTCAAAATTTGCATTACTTTGAAGTATCCATTGTACATATATATGTAACTATATTCTCTTATTTGCTCCTCTAACAAATCTTGGTATCCTGAAGTCACTCATATTTTTCTCATCTGTCTAGTTTACTATCAAATTGTGATATTCAACTTTTAAAAAGGCAAGAGGCTGAGGATATAGCTCAATTGGTAGAGTGCTTGCTTCACATGCACAAGGCCATGGGTTCAATCTTCAACACCACACACGAAGAAGGAGGAGAAGGAGAATGAGAATGAGAAGGAGAAGGAGAGAAAGAGAAAGAGAAAGAAAGAAAGAAAGAAAGAAAGAAAGAAAGAAAGAAAGAAAGAAAGAAAGAAAGAAAGAAAGAAAGAAAGATGGATGCAAGAAATCCTCCCTAGACTTTCAATTTTGGAAATTTGATTTGACCAATAAGCCTGAACCTGAAGTTGTATTTTTCAGATGATCTTTATCAATGCTATGAACTTCCCTCTCAGAACTGCTTTTGCTGCATTCCATAAGGAATACAGGAAAATTATTGCTAAATACTGGTACATTATGTTTTAAACTACTGTTTGACAAGGGACACAATAAAGCAATTGGTAATGTAAAAATTTTCAATAATGTCTATGAATCAGTAAGAATAAGACATATTATTCAATGTAGCAAAAAACAAGTGAAGAACACCAACAAGCAAAAGATCTTTGTAACATTCTTCCAATTAGAAAACCTTAAATACTTAATAAAAGTGAATGTCAAAAAATGACAGAATGAAAATAGGAAAAAGGAAAATTATAGCCTTAACAAGATTCCAATCACAGGCATCAAATAAGCAAAACTTTAAATACATTATTTAGTATGTAACAGGACAGACTCTTTCACTTTCTACTGACAGAGCAAATAGTATTATCTCTTTGGAAAACATTTTCTACCTAATAAATTTGAATGTGCACATAACATACAACCCAACCATTCTATTTCTAGATATTGAAAAAGCACAAGAGCAAGAGATGCAGGAAGCACAGTAGATTAACCTAATCCCAGGCAGCCATGAAGCTTAAACTAAAATTAGCCCAAACCATGACAGCTTGCTCTGGAGAACAGAGCCCAGCCATCCAGAAGAGAAAACATAAGGTTTCTGGGTCACTAAACAGTCCTTGACACACTTTATACTTTACACTTCAGTGCAAGTTATCTCCAATTCAGGATGACTCTCAGAATTTCAGGGCATTCATTACCATCTCTATATATTGTCATCTATATACCTTCTAAAACATCTTTATTCAAGTTCAAACTGTCCTCATCATTGGTGTGTACCGCTATAACAGACATATATATGGACAACACACATACTCCTTAACTGCCCATGTATTCTTCATTCTGCAAATAAAATGATGCTTTAAAAACACCAAAATAATTGTTTCATTCTGATGCTCATAATAACTGAGGAATGACTTTATCAAAAACATTGTTAGGGAAAAGTAAAATTATAGAGTCCTTTGTATGTGATTTTGTTAACCTATGGGAGGAGGGGGCTTCAGATTCAATAAGACTCTGTTTTTATTTGCTTCAATGACACAGACTTTTTCTTTTCACCTTCTCAGATAAAGCACGCTCTCTTCCTGCTCAGATATTTTCAATGATGCTTCATTCCTTCCATTTTCCAGCTATTCTTCATTCTACCTTTACTACCACTTATCCTTGTGCTATTGTATGTAGTATAACTTCAACAGAATTTAATGGTCTCCTTGCTATAGGGAATCCTATTCTAAGATCTTATACCAAAGATCTTCCTTTCTGGAGCTCTTATAACAACAGAAATTATAAGTTTGCTTTGGTAATTATTTTTAACAATTAAAATGATTCAGCAGATATAAATACCACAGGATAGGCAGGAGTAGGGGCTATTTGTGTTCATTATTTTGTTCTCAGAGCCTGTGACAGGTAGACATGAGAAATTATGTATTTAATAACTATTAAGTGACCTGATTATCCTTCCTCTGTTGACTAATTCCCTCTAAACTCTCCTAGAAAGTTGAAGGTCATTTTGCAACCATATTAGTTCAATGAATTAGGAATCCTAAAACTGGTAGTTCCAAGACTTGGATTCTTAACCTAAATGAGACACTAATTTGAAGAGCTTCTTAGAACAAACCTGTTCCTAATTTCTCTTAGACACCAATGCAATTTAACGGATGTTTAACAAGGCAGCAGAATACAACAGACACTAGTATGGCAATATGTAAAACAGTGGATGTGTAACTGATGTGATTCTGCAATCTGTATATGGGGTAAAAATGGGAGTTCATAACCCACTTGAATCAAAGTGTGAAATATGATATGTCAAGAACTACGCAATGTTTTGAACAACCAACAATAAAAATTTTTAAAAAAAGGAACTTTCCCAGCCTACTATAAAAAAAACAATCATGGCAAAATTTGAAATCACAGTGGTTTATGTAAACTATTTAAATAGAATATTTCCCCCTAACTTTATACATTCAGGATGCACATAAAAATGAATAATATATTTGTTAATGAACTTAATAATACCTAACAAATGCCAAGCTCATAATAATTAGATATATTCAGTGTAGGCAACTGTAGATGCACTTCATTTCAAGACAAGATCTCTGTCAAATAATACAGTTTGGTTAGAAGAAAAGAATGAAACACAGATATGAAAGTTTTCATGAAAAAGACAAAATGCTCAAGTAAAAACGTTTCTGAATAACATTGGAGCTCTTCAGAAGCAAATCAATTAGAGAGCTAAATAATTAAATGAAATATAAACTCATCTTCATCTAGTTCACAATAAGGCAATTTTTTTTCTTAAAAAGGCCTAAATACGAAATTTTGATACATTGGTTAAACTCAATTGTATTATGATTCACTTTATGTACTAATGAATGTAGTCAAGACAGATCATCATAATGATCAGAGATGACAATAAAGTGGTAAACAGAGCATAATTAATGAATTTCCTATTTAGCCTTCTCTGGTATTGGCACTATTCCAGACTAGATTGCACTAAGTAACATCTTAAAATGCATGTTTTGTTTCAGAATAAAGCTATATGTTTATCCTCTGTAGTAGGATCTAAATTAGATATTGAATAACTTTTACTTAGAAACTTGAGATACTATAGTTTTATCTATGGTAAAGTAGTATGCAATTATTGTTAATCTGTGTTAATTCTTCTTTTCTGATCTTATATACCACATAAGATCATGGATTGAATATTTTTTCTTCTGATATTCACCTTAATTTTCAAGAAACTAAACTGATCACTTCTTTCAACTGTTCACTTCTTTCTTTCTTTCTTTTTATTTTTTTTAAATTTAAATTGTTTATTATTTTCAGCCTTGAAAATTTAGAGAGGGCATAGGGGTATGAACTGTTCATTTCAACAATGGACATTTAGAAGAAAAGAAAAATAGTTCTG
The DNA here is from genome assembly GCF_052094955.1 of Ictidomys tridecemlineatus. Lineage (NCBI taxonomy): Eukaryota > Metazoa > Chordata > Mammalia > Rodentia > Sciuridae > Ictidomys > Ictidomys tridecemlineatus. The sequence goes on along the minus strand of NC_135483.1, from coordinate 151,428,267 downwards.
GGTATTCTAATTTGATTCTATAAAAATATTTCTAATGTGCACTAATTACTAATTATACAGTTGTGTCTTGTAAACAACACTCTAGTAGACACAGGGGCTGGAGACTGTGTTCTCAGATATAACACTATATAATTTATGGATTTGGTATTACAAAAAACTATTAAGAGTAGCATGAATAGATAAACACAATCATTTTTTATTGAGCATATATTCTAAACATTAACAGATAGTATATTTCTATGTAATTCAGATAGAGCAATACTAATATATGGTAAAATGTATATATCTACCTGGCTAAAAAAATATTTTCTAAGCTTATTAAATTTTAGATAGGGTGTGTATTTTAATTTCTCTCAGGTAACAAATAGCCAAAAATAGCTTAAAATTTTTCAGAAACATGAATTCTCTCAATAGTTTTTATGCAATCTTTAAAAGAGCTTTTAAAAAGGATCACATACTAAAATGTATTAAATAAGCAAATTTAACTCCCTCCACAGTTCTAGAAAAACCTACTCAGGTTGCTCTAAAAACACACCTTAATCAAATCAATGAAGTTTAGGGTATTATAAAACAAGTGAAAAACTACCCTGCTCTCCATTTATTATACATTAAGAAATGTTCAAAGTTCAGACTGTTTATTGATATTTACTTGGACTAAATTTTAAGTATAATAAAGTTTATTTAAAATATTCACTTAAATTCATCTCTAGGAAATTTTAAGTAGTACAATACTAATAATATTGCTCATAATAAATTGATGAATAAACACTATTCACTGAAGAACTAGTAACAAATATAATATAGTATAAATAATTCATTCCATTTACCCCCTTACTACAAAACCGAAATAGCTTGAAACAAGATTTACAAAAATCTCTTGAAGAAAAAATTGCATCTTTCAGGTAGTTATTTAACCACCTGATATATCTATCCATATATATTCTGCTGACCACTGTCAATAAAAATTTATACTGCATTCCCCATCATTTAATGAAAAATACTAATTTTTATAGATTATTTTGCATAAAGCATTATTATGACTTGAAGAATGAAGAATACAGGTAGTTAAGGAGTATGTGGGTTGTCCATCTATATTGCCCTTATAGCAGTAAACACCAATAATAATCCCAGATGCAGATGATTTCTACTCTTTATCAATCTGGATATAAAATATTACATAATAATTTTTAAATTTTCAGGTTGGTTATAATTTTCAAATGAATTTAGCAAATATGACTATGAGAAAAAGTAGGCAGAAAAGCAATAACAAACTGTGTAAGCTTTTGTACAATTTAAATGAAAGTTTTGATAAACTCATGGATGAAGATTTTATAAGCTCATGGATGAAGATTTTATAAATTTTAATACAACATGTAGAATTATATCCCTTAATTATTCTAGTATTAGGATTGATGTTTAACAAAGGGAATTAAAACAAATTTATTACCTTTGTTGTCCCCTCCCCCAAAACCTCAACATTGGAGTGCTCTTGAATTAAAGATTGAATTGTTTTAGTAACACCATGAAGGCCTTTTAGTTGTAATCAAAGAATCCTGTTTGGATAGGATAGAAGTAATAGGAGAATGTCTCCATCAAACACAGAATAATTACTTACTGATGGAAGTAACATAATACTAGAAATTCATTATGTAGGTGCAGTTTGCATGCAGCTCACTCACCAAAATATATATTTACAAAATGTATTCTGTAATATGGTATCACTTATTATCACTAATAATGCTGCTATTTTTCCTGCATATAAATGTCAAAAATTACACAGAAATCAATTCTGAATGGAAACCAGTTTTCATGAAAAAAAATCTGCATTATTAAAATAAATGTGAAATAAGTGTTTAGAAGTTTATGTAGAGAAAAGAATAGTATCCCTCAAAGAAAGAAAGAAATCTACTCTACTATTGTGGAAGTTAGAATACTACAGATGGAGCACCGTTTTTTAGCTACAACCTGGAACCTGTGTTATGAATAATTCAAATTTATGAAAATATGTTTTCTTCAGATTGTAAGCGATCCAAGTTGGCACATAGACTCAGTCAGAATCTTCCACAATATAATCATTACTACTGCTCTGAAAAAAAACTATGACACACAATCACTGAATCCTTCACATGAAGATAAACGCGCATATTCACAGGAGCACTGGAATTTATATACCTAAAATTATGTTTTTACTGAAGTAAGATGAAAGACATTTGCAGAAGGCTAGATAGATTTTGAACAGGTAACCTGTAGTTTTCTATATTAATTTTTGTTTTTGTTATTGTGGTAAAGTATATAACACAAAAATTGCCATTTTAATGATTTTAAGTGTACAACACATTGACATTAAGAATATTTGCATTGTACAACCATATTAGCAGAATTTTTAGTGAACATTACATGAAAGAATATCTGCAAATAAGGATACTAATTCAGCTTTAATATATTGGCAATTACAAATGGATCAATGACTCGCAATATACTAACTACCCTTGTCAATCAATGAAAGGGAAGCTATGTTAAGCTTAAGACTTTGACGGATTTACCTAAGATTTCTCAGTCCAAATGATGGATGTTCAATAAATACCAATTTCTTCATACTATTATACAAGTATATTTTGATTGTGCTTTCCCCTTAAAATCAGGTTGTTTATTAAAATTTTGAGGTTTAGTGAAAATGTTTCAAACTTAGTAAGGATGATTTGCATTTATTCAAACACCTTAATTAATAATATTGATATTGATATTTGCTATATATACTACATGTGGAATGTATATGTGTGTGTGTTTATAAATGTGATTCTTTTTTTAAGACCATGAACAGTGAAGTAACAATCACATTTTAAATGTAGTGAGTGAACTTCCTTCAGTGTTAAATTCTGGCATGGATGTCATCTTTCACAAACGTGATTTTTGTAATATTCAGCACTTGTCATTATGCACACTTGGCATGATTTTGATAACCATTAATCTGATATTAAGTCAATAAAAGAAATGATTCTTAGAATAAACATAATGAGAAATATGAAAAAGTGACTTTTACTTGTTTACATTTTTTATGAATTTAATAGAGTTCCACAAAATAATTAAGAAGCCTTCAATAATTTCTGTATTTTTTCCAAATCCTGTCAACCATCCATCTTACATACAACACTTTTCTCTAAATGTTATAGATATATAGTTAGGAAATATTTCTGCTTATTTTGCATTGGAGAGTTTGTTTTTATTTCATGCAAACCTCAAAATGAGCATTCAGTTTTATTTCATATCAGTTTTTCATTTTCATAAAATTTATTTCCAATAAATTTTGTATTTTATTATGTAATATCTTAAAGATATTAAATTCTCAATACATTTTGAATTTTGACTGTGAAACTTTTAAGTATTCACTATTATTGAAGATTTTAACTAAAGAACAAAGATAACATTTCTTTACCTCTTCCCAGACTGGAATAAGAAAAAGTATACTTCAAAGTAATTGTTGTTCAAAACACCTGTTGCTCACTTCCACCAAATATACAGAATAAATTTCTCTATGGCCTAATGTATACAACTTCTTACTTACATAGTAATGCCATTGATATATGGGATAGATTATTCTGTGTCCACGTTTTTCAGTGCAATGCCACACTTTCTGTAATATGAGCATCTTTTCTTCAAAATGCTATTTTCTGGTTTATATATAGGCAGTAATCAAATGACATTCCATTCACTGAAGATTTTTTTTTAATCTGTTTCTAAGTTCCAGTTGCTTTATCTTCCTTAGTTTTCTTTTATGCTTATTTACCTAAATGACTCTCTGTGTTTCTCATTTCCAGTTGCTTTATCTTCCTTAGTTTTCTTTTATGCTTATTTACCTAAATGACTCTCCAGGAGTAATTTAAAGAAACACTCTTAATTGATCTTAGCACACACACATGTACATAAAAACACACATGCACACATGTTCTCTACAAATCAATTTATTTGTTTTCAGTGTTTCTGTTTTGCTCCTGTACACTTTATTTCATTGTGTTTTATAAAATCCACTTAAAACTCGGACCTGAAATAAATAATTTAATATTTCCCCAAATATAAAAGATATGAATAGGTTTCAACAGAGTAAATTTCTATTGAAGAAAGTAGGCAAGAATTTTTAATTTGGCATAATATATGTATTTTATGATAGTATATTAATTTTCATCAAAAAGATGAGGTTCTTATTGGTGTAAATAATTTTTCTCACTGTACTCCATTTTGCCAAGTTTTGTTGCAGTTCTTAGCTTATGGAAAGGTTTGAATTTGTTTTTTAATTTTTATTTGTTCTTTTAAGATATACATGTCAGTAGAGTGTATTTTGATATTATACATATATGCAGTATAACTTATTCTAATTATGATCTATTCTTCTGGTTGTACATGATGTAGAATTTAACTGGTGGTATGTTCATATATGAACATAAGAAAGTTATTGGAAGGTTCAAATTTGATTCAATGTTTGATCATAAATCAAACAACATTGTAAAAGAATGTAATCAGAAAATTATAAACTAATAGTGTGGGAAATGTGTACTTCACAGGTAGAGAGACTGCCTGTGTCTTTGTACAATGTAAAGACGCAAATAATGAAAAACAGATTAAAGGTTCTAACACCATATTGATTTCCTAATCTGATGAACTTGACGCGTGAGAGACAGACTATAGTAGTATTTTATACATGTATATTACACATACACAGAATTTTCTTTCTAGCTTTCTGAAATTACAAAATTGGCAGAAGTGAATATCTGTTATATTTGTCTATTACTTTTGTCTCTTTTATTATCTATCATTCTTGATGATAAGAAATTAAAGATAAATAAAATGCCACTGAATATTCAAAAAACCCAATTGTGAAGCACAAAACCTCTATGTTCTTATTTAACATCTACTACAACTGAAAACTCAGTGTACATTCTTCATGGATACTGAAATCATAAAGATATTTGTAGGAAAGTTAAGTTTGTTATTGAAGAAATTGATCAAATAATTATCATACTATACTTTTCATCCTAACAATAATTGTAACACTTCTCTACATAATATTTATTATCTCTCATTTCATTTAATATTTTGTCTCCCATCTTAAATTCTCTCTTCCTGTGTCTCTCCATTTATTGCAATATTATGTTCTTCTTGATCATGACTTTTGACAGACTCAAGCAAAGAGGATATGTGTAATCGTACACCCTGATGATTAAGCAACTGCAGAGGAGAAAGGGAGACTATCAGTTCATGTTATTATACTGTTTAATTTATTTAAAAGTAAACAATATATTTTACTTATAACTATGTAGGAAATTTAATTATACTCTTCATTTCTTATAACTTGTGTAAAAGAAAGTTAATGAATTTTAATGCAATATTTAGAACAAAAAAACCCAGATTAGATGAATTTATAGACAAATATTTGACAAGTTATCATTAAGCATGATTACTTCCTAATTTTAAAATGTTTCCAGAAAACTCTTTTTAATAGGTTGTATTTTAAATTTAATGGAATAATTCATTATTAATTATTTGATAATCTCATATAATTTTAACACAAAATTTGTTGAAAAGCATTATATACTTCAAGGTTCAACTTACACCCCTATTACTTGGGAAAATACATATATGTACACAAACACACACATGTACACACACACACACATATATATATATGATTTGAGATGTTTTTGTGATTCATCATAAGTTGTTTTTAAGAGTAGAATGTAAATTGTGTTTTTCAAATAATATATTAAATTTGTATTGTACGACTGACTTGTCAATTTTATTCTTCTATGAAAAGTGGTAGTATGCACAGCTTTATTATTTTTATAAAATCAATATAAATAGCTGGCCCTTATTGTAGTTATGATGAGAACATAACCTAAGACAAATTCAGTAGAAAATCTTTATGGCACTTCATAACCAAGAAGTACTTTACTGAACACAGTTCCTCGTCAGTAAGATGGTGCTTATAACAATATCTGCCTGATTAAAAATCACGAGCCTTTTGTATTATGAACACATATTTATATAAAATATAAATTTACAAGTATATGATTGAGAGACTTGATATTATTTTCTGAGTTTCTATTTTTAAAGATATTTACAATTAATTTTATTTTTTATCATGCAGTGTTTCTACCTTCTCTTTTGCAATGAACTATGTTGACTTCTTTCATTCTCTATCTCAAAAGTTATTACAATATTTTATTTGCATAAAGATCCTTAACTCTGGAAAATGATCCTATTTTACAAGCTAAGAACATTCTAGACCATAGAAATACCCTAAGTAAAAGCAAGAAAAAAGTCTATAACGTGTTTTTTTAAAAAATAAAATAAATATATCTAACAACATTTAAAGATTTTGCTATGGCTAAATTAGTCTTGGAGAAGATGGATGAGGATAGAGATGATAAGAATCCTCTTTTCAAATCTCGTCAAAGGGCTGCTCAAAGGCTTCTTCCTGATTCTTCCCTGTTCACACATCACAAGGTGCTTTCTTCCTCCCTCTTCTCATTCCTATTCCTTTCCTCTGCAGCACAAGCAGCAATTAGGAGAAAGTAAATTTAGAAGCACCATCATCTTACCAAAAACCCATATTAAAAGGCTTGAGACAGTCACCTTTCTGGTACTCTCCCTGAAAATAATCTTCTAAGAAAGATGGAAGGGTAACCTGTACATTATGAACTGTCTCAATTTGAAAGTCATCCTTCTTTAAATGAGTGCTGCCAAGCTCAGTGATTAGAAAATGAACCGTTTCTTTAATTTTATTCCTACAAATGGCTAACCCAATAATATATTCGAGAAAATGATGTTGCACTTACAGCTATAAACAGCTTACAAATAATTCTCTCCTTTAGGAAGAAAACATTTTTGACGCTAAATAGTAAATACAATACTGCAAACATCAAAAAAAATGCTGAAAGAAAATGGCAAAATGAATTGAAAGTACTAGAAAAATCTTTTAACCTTTTAACCCCTGAATTTCCCTGAAAGTGTATCATCTTTTATTAAATAATATTTAGTTATTCTATATCATGGAGATATATAATGGCCATACAACATACCATTTGGTACTTGACTTAATCTAATTCACTACCTTCTCTTCAATTTTCAATACTGAGAAAAAATGGAAGCATGAAAATGTATTTGATAAAAATATTTTGATAAGCTAATAAATGAGTAAAAATTGCAATTTTAAATCAGTATCCAGATTTGGTAATAAAAATAGGAAAACAAAGGGAGAAATTAAAGAAAAAATGTTTACAAATAAAATCCTGATATTTGAAGAAAATATTTAATTATTAATAAATATATATATACATATTTCTTATATATGTTCGATATAAAATTTTGTATGCACATATATTTCTAAATTCTAAACATCTATAGTTGTATATAGTCATTTTTTTAGTTTAGAAGGATATTACTTGTGTACAAAACAAAACTAAATTAAATAAAAATGGACATATATATGTTAAAATCTTATATTCATATGTATTCTTTGTATTGTCCGCAAGACAGATTTAATAACAAAGATGAACATTTATTAAGATAAAACTTCTAAAATCGAAGTTTTCTTATGTGTAAAACAGAATTATTACAATACAAAATTAAATAGCTATTATGATTAAATTACACAAGTAAGTAAATGTTTAGCCCTAAACCTAATAACGAATAAATACTAAATAAAAATATATATTAATTGGTTTATTTATAGGACTCAAAAATATAGTTTAAACCTGAGCTTGAGATAAGATTAGTACAGCCATTTCAAAGATTTTAAAAAGTACATCAAATAGCTGGCTCAACCAAAAAATTATTAATGTAGAACTTATTAGAATTGCAATCATAAAAATTCTAAACAATGATGAAATGAGTCCCTATATTCAAATAATGACTTTAGAGTATCAATAAAAAAATTTTAAATAAAATAATTTTATTCAAATTGGAAAGGATAATTGAAATGTGAAATCATTTGATTTTTAAAGTATTATTAATATGCATAATTTTATTTACAAATCCAGGATGTCAATTGCTGAATCTTTGATACACTTTTCACAAAGTACCTAATGTATTACTATACATTCATAAAAATATTCATATTCAGATTACCTGATATTTATCTCAATTAATTCTTTCAATGTTTTGCTTTCTTATTCCATACAATGATTTTACAAAACAGCATATATTGAAAATTATTAAAAATTGTGAAATGCATTATGTTATCTAATTTCTACATGAATCCATACATTCCAAGGCATGGATGAAAATTAATTTGAACAAGCTAACTAAATTTTCTTTGGAAAGCTAAAACTACAAATAGATTTTTTTCTTTTTACAAAGTGCAGTCTGACATTTTTATCACTTCTGTACATTTAGAATATGAAATTTTAAAATTATGTCTTTTATGTTCTAATTAAACAATTTTTTCTTTCTTTTTCTTTAAAAAAAAACATGAAACAAATATATTACTTCTAGCTCTGTTTTTGGTAGGGGTATTGGGGATGACTCAGGGGCACTCAACAACTGAGTCACATCCCCAGCCCTATTTTGTATTTTATTTAGAGACATGATCTCACTGAGTTGCTTAGTGCCTCACTTTTGCTGAGGCTGGCTGTGAACTTGTGATCCTCCTGCCTCAGCCTCCAAGCTGCTAGGATTATAGGCATGTGCCACTGCACCTGGCCTTTCTATCTTTCTGAGGTTCTGTTGTAGAGGGTAAGAAGTGGTGGGCAGAGAACTTAAGAAAGCATGAGAACAAGGCTTCATCTCTCATTCTAAATACAAATATGTGATGTCCAAACATTCTTCTGGAACACGTCCATTGAAACTCGGCCAGATGCATTTCATCCTAGAAAAGTGAAAGTCATCTGGGAACTCTTACAAAGCTAAATTCCTGGACTGCATCCACAGACATTAAGATTCAGTGCCTGTGATGTAAGTTTTAAAATGCATTTTCTGTACCTTCAGGTAATAATTATCTATCTAGGTTTGAATCTGTGCTCTATAGAATTTTAGTATTCCTGCATAGAATAAACAAAAGTGTCTACTTATAGTATATATGTGTGTGTGTGTGTATATATATATATATATATATATATATATATATATATATATATATATATAAATGCTGAGCTTTTCCAATCAACTCTAGGACCTTAATTTCATTGGACTCCCTTAACCACCTATTTCCTATTCTTTGGTATCTCATGTTCTATTTGACAAGCACACATTTATGCATTAGCTTTGGAAAGAAGGAAGGACAAATCTCCTTTCAAGATATTTGTAAAAATTTCAATAGCATTGATTATGTGCCAGACACTGAAATGGACACCTCCCTTAATAATCTTCACAACAAGCCTATTCACCCAACTTACTCAGCTCAAAGCATTTCAGTCGTAATTCTATATGAATTAAATAAAATGTTTGATAATTTAGTATACATCAGGGATTAAATCAGTTGAAGTTCTGTTATTGATAAAGGAACAGAAACTAAAGTCAAATGACTGATCCAGTTTGGAAAGCCAAAATTTATACCTAGCTCTTTCTAGTTCCAAAGGCTTTAATACTTTTTATTAAAGAAAAACTAAAAATGAAAATGGCAGGAAGTGACAGAAGAAGTGAAACAATGTGAAAATTCTACGTAAACCCAGAAATTTTTGAAAAGAAATTCTATAGTTATCCTAATTCTCTCCAAAATTACCTTATTAAATGAAGCATAAAAAAATTCTTATTGGAAAAAATATTAGGCTGCTGGCAGATTCAAAGGTGATCTTGTTGATCCAGGTTTGTTGGGGAAACAGAACCATTCATATTTGGGCAAAATTTGGCCACTGATATAGCCTGAAATAACAGTGACTATTCAGCCCCAGGAACCTCTTACTGATGGAGTTATTGTGAAGCCACTGGACACGCACTATGGTGCTCTCTTTACTATGCTTCATCTTCCTAGGATGAAATGCATCTGCCTGAAGTGATTCCCATTGACACTGTGCGTCAGCATCACCCTGCCTTTGAATGTCTCTTCTTCCATTACATGGCTAAAACATGCCAGAAGGTAGGGAGAATGAAAACTACATTCCTTGCTTCACTGCCTACTACAGGGCTTGAGGTTTTTGAAAAAAAATAACCAGATATCATATTAAAGTCACCATTCATAGCATTCTCATGTGAAATCTACAAATCCTCACAGAATGCAGAATTCCAGCTAGGTTAGAGAATGGGGAATCATTTTTGGCAGATTCCTGTCACTGTGGAAGTTTCTGTATTTTACAGTGTAATGGTATAATTTTTTATACAAATTTGAATAATTTTGAGAATTAAAAAGTTAAAAGAAATGCAACTGCATTCAGGAAAACAGCTTAAAGTGATACTGACTCAGGTAAGTTTGTATGTATCATAATGCAATTATTTAAGTCTATATAACTTCTTAGCTGACAATCTGCTTAATTGCAAAAGAAGAGTTGATAACAATCTCTCCCTCTCTCCCTCTCTTTTCTCTCCCTCTCTTACTTTTCTCCCTCCTACTCTTTTTCTTTCTCAATTTCTAGGATTATGATCCTCCAGTGTAATTTTGGCTATTGAGTTACTTCATATTTCCCCCAAATCTTACCACTATTATTTTTAGATCTCTGATACTATATCGGGTGGATACATAAATCATTGTTTTGATTTCTGGTCCTTGGACAAAGAAAGTAGGGTGCTATGGACTTTCTGACAATATATACTCAGGATGAAGGTGAAAGCAATACCCTCTATCACTGTGGGATATAGAGAGAGATGGAGAGAGAAGAAATTCAGGGAACAGTGAGGGTGGCAGAGGCAGAGAGAGAAAATATGAGTGATTTTGCTATTTGTTTGCCTATCTGTTTTGCCTTGAGCCCACAAATAGGTATTGTCCTTATTTTATGTAGGGTACTGAGAGAAATCAGGAGTCTCTCCACTGACCTGAAACTATGGTTTTTATAGTTGCTAGAATTATATTTTCACTTTAATAATAATTTAAGATTGTAAGTATATTTGGATTCTGAAATGCAACTAAGTATTTATCCAATATCATATGTGAATTGAACGTGGGCATATTTTAATTAAAGTGATTGGATATCTTAAAAAATATCCTCAATTTCTCTTACATCATGAAATTATGCTTACACTATGCTAAGCACAATAGAAAGAGAATTAATTTGCTTAGATTTACTATTATTGTTTACTTCACTAACTTTTGCTGAAGAATAATGGGAATAGACTGCCTTAAATACAACTCACCAGAGCAGCAATATGTGATACATACATCTGAAATTCTATCAAGATAAGTGTACCTGAAAAATAGCTTAATATGATTTTGAAAAACAACATGTATCATTAGTAGCAACTTTTCTAAGTCAAATTTATAAAAATGCATCTTTTATGTTGAATTAATATATCCAGTAATTGTTAATACAAATAAAACAGTTTATGCTATTTTATACAATCTAGACATTTTTCCTAATAAATGTATTGTCAATTGTTATGGAGGAAACATCATTATACAATAATAAAACTTCGATATTTGAATACCAAATATTTTTTCAATAGTTATCACTTGTGGCAATCAAGAAAATATAGGGTGAGTTTCAAAATTTTACATAAACTTTATTTCATATTTTAGCTATTCTATCAACAAATAATGGTTATCACAGTTCACCTTTATGTTGTTTAACAGTGTTCATGAAAAGTGTCAAATTTAATTATAAATCAATTATAAAATGAAAAGTAAATTTGGCATTAAGAGTTATGAAACTAGTAGACTGGAGTTACTACTGAGCACCTAGAAACATCAACCTCAATGGAAAAAACTGATACTTTTTCAAGCAAGATCACAGTCTACAAAGATGTAATAAGTTACCAATTTATGCCAGAATGTCCACATACTTTCCAAGTGAATGATGTGAATGAGGAAGAGTAGGATCAAAAATGATTACTTGATAAAGTATAGGAACTGAGCTTGTAGCAATCACATCAAACCAACATCACAATTCCAAACTGACTTTTAACAAATAAGACTGTGGTAACTATGTTTGATAAATTTATTATCTATGGTTATTTGTTCTGCCTATCTATATGAGAGAAACAAGAAATGTTATGCTGCCCCCTAGTGTAATATTACTTTTGTAATATCAGAACTGCAGTGGTCAAAGAACATTACAAGGGAATCACATAGGATTTATTATTATAGATAGTTAAAAGAAATTCTAACCTTTCTTAAAGTTTCAGTTTCATTTAGTTTTATGAGTTCTGAAAGACAAATAAATTACTAGTTCTGAACATTTTCTTGTGATTTTCATCTGTTTATCTTCTAAAATATTTAGGGGCCAGCCTAAGGGAGGAGACCTGGTACATTACTGAGATAAGTATAAGTAAGGGTATCATGAGTAAACTGGGTGCTATGGCACAAATTGTTTTCAACCACCCAGAATGCACATGTAGCAACCTTAATGCCAATGTGATGGTATCAGGAGGGGAGGCCACTGGGAGATGGTGTAACCTCAGGAGCAGATTAGTGCCCTTGAAATGGAGGGCTAAGAAAATCCCTTTTCCCTTTTCTTCCATTTGAGGTTAGAAAAGCCCATCTATGAGGAAACACGCCCTCACCAGATACCAGATTGGCTGGCAGCCTGTCCTTGAACCTTCCAACCTCTGGGTCTGTGAGAAATAATTTCACGTTTTATATAAGACACTCAATCAATGATATTGTGTTACAGCAGCACAAATAGACTAAGACACTGAGAAAAAAACTAATATGGTTCAATATTAAAGGTTAGAATTATGTCATGTCCAGATATATTGAATTGAATGATAGAAATTCCAGTTAAAGAAAATAAATGATACAGCAAGAGATACTTGCAGTAATTACCACAACTTATTGCAGGATTCTATGGCAAATATTGTACAATACAATACTTATTTATTATCACATTTGATTTGCAAATTAGTTTTCTACATAGGTATCACCACAATTTTTCAATGTTAACATAACTGATAATGAAACAAGTGAATCTTACCAAGGTCTTAAAGCTAGGGACTAATCATAGTAGATGTCTCTTGTCTAATTAATTCCCTCTTTTTCTTACTAAACTAACATTGATTTATTGGAATTAGTATTGTGTTAGCTTAATAAACAATATTTTAATCTTTTCCTCCACTTAGGAATGGTTTTCTAAAACAGTTCTGAACAAAGAGATATAATCCAACATTATTGGGAAGAAATCATGCAAAGCAAACATTACTTTTTGTCCTTCCTCGGTATTCCTTTTTTCCCCTCATTTAATAGTGTAGATTTGATGGCTAAAATAGTGACTAAACTATAATTATAGGAAAATGCAAATAAAATCAGAGAATCTTTAGCCTTGACATCATCAAACCACTTAATATATCTAACTGCAGAATTCTTATATGAAAAATATATATATATATATGTGACTAAGACACATAATTTTTATTCTGGGTTTGGATTACAGGCAGTGATCTTCACTATTTACTAATATAGAGGTAGAGATAGGATTTGAGTTCAGATCTATCTGGTGATAGAGTATTTGGATTTTCAATCATTTTGTAAATAAAAGGGAAAGTACTTTAGACATTCTAAGTTGGATGCAAGAGCACAATTCTGTAGTGAAAGTACTCTCTACAGTGAAATCATTTTGTCCATACATTGAGTGTCTTCAACAAAAAGCATAGATTTGCTCAGCATCAAGTTTTGAAATGCTTATAATTTATATCTTTGCGTGTGCGTGCGTGTGTGTGTGTGTGTGTGCGCGTATGTGTGTGTGTGTGTGTGTGTGCGCGCGCGCGCCGGTGATACTGAGGATTGAACCCAGGACCTCATACACACTAACACACTAAATACATACTAGGCCAGCCCTCTATCATGGAGCTATGTGTCCAGCCCTAAATATCATGATCCTGCCATTCTGTCCTTGACCAGCACTAGAAAAAGAAAATTCTGACCACTACAGCCTTTCTTTTCTTCAACTAGTCTCCTGAGTAACTTATTATCCAAAATTTTCCTGCTTCTTATAACCTAGTTAAAGTACTTAGAAACTCTCAAGAGTACCACATTTTATCTCTAAATTTTCTCCAGACAAAATTTAACTACTCCACATTAATATTCTTTAGGTGTTTTCTGACTAAGGGACACATGTAATCTGATATGGATGGGTGATGGGATTTCATGTTTGTGTCTTCCAAATGCATATGCTAAAATTCTAACCCCCAGTGTGCTGTGTTAGAAGAGGGGCCTTGAGAAGGTAATGGTCATGAGAGTGCAACTCTCATGAAGGGGGTCTATGCTCTTACAAGAGACAGGACAACTTATCTCCTCTGTTCTCTAACATGTGAAGATACAGGCTTATCAGAATCAGGCATATCGTATTCTGTACCCTCAATGATGTTGATCACAAAGAAGCCCAGAACTCCCAAATTATCCTTCATTTCCTAAACTTCAATACCCATATGTTTAGGTTACATCCTCTTTTCTGACATAACTCTCTCTGTTTCCACATGTTCTAAAACTTTTGGTTTGTTTCCACTTGAATTCATAAGTTCCTATAATCAATCAATTTCCACAGCTTTAAGTTTTTTACTTAACCTCTTTGCTGAAAGTTTGTTTCTCTTGGAAACATGATTCCTGTGTATCTGTCTCGGGAGATGGAGGTGTTTATTTTTCCAAAATCCTCTATTAATGTGGTAATATGGGGCACGCATCCTCCATGTTGCACCTTGATGCTTCTCAATCATTCGCCTACCTCACTCATCCCTAAGTCCCTAGCTTTGAATATCATTTCCCTAAGTTTCCCATTTTCTTATCCTCTGATCACCTCCATTCTCTGATCATCTGTAACCTGGCTGTCCTTTCCATTAGCAGCCATCCATTCCATGGTCATATCTGAGAGAGAAAAGAGCAGCTGCTGAGAACTGTCTGTATTGAAAACGAGAGAGATGGTGTTCTCTTATTACACATGAACGGTTTCAGGGTACACTAACATCAAATGAGGTCATTGTATGATAGTGATAGAGACAAAAAAGACTATGCCTCAATCATGACTGATCACAGACAAAATATAACATCTGTTTTTGATATCAACTGTTTTTGTTACCCAACATCCCCATCTACCAGCCAACATGAGCAAAAGTAGATTTTCTACCGATAACAACTTTATATCCTCTCTGTTCCTTTTGCCTTCTTTTTAAAACGTCCTAAGAAACCAAGAGTAGAAGTGGCCTTTCTTTATCATAGTACAAAATCCAGAAATAATGATTTAATAATTTACCCACAGAATTACCTCACAAAATCCCAAATCCTGTAAAACTATTCTTCATGTCTTCTTCATGAGATGTTGCAAGGCTCCCCATGATGAACAATTTACCTCATTTCAGCAAACAGCAACATACTAATTAGGTTAATTAGAGTTGCAGTCCTGGCAATATTGGCTACTGGACATTAACATAATTCTGTATGTTTTTCATGAGAATATTCTGTTTATAAAATGTAAATTCTTTATTCTACATAACTTCATGTAAAGCCCATTTTTCTTAAATTTGGGATATCAAAATGTACACTTCTGAAATTGTATTGAAATATTTCTCTCATTTAGTGATATACTAACTTTCTTCAAGTACAATTAATGCATAATGAAGTAGAACTGATAAGAATAATTATGATTTTGCATAGCTATAGCAGTGTATAACATTGAATTTTGTGGAAGCGAGATTGAATTAGAGATAGGTTGTAATCAAGGCAAATATTTCAAATAATTCTCAATTTGATTATGAAGAAAAACAGAAAATGTTTATAATAAGCTCCATCAATTTTGAATCTATATAGTTATCAACATCAACTCACCTATTTCCTATAAAATCCAAATAGGATTCACATTTCCATCATTTAGCTGTCTTGCTGTAAAAATGGTATTATAAACTGATGCTCTGTATCAGAGTTTTCCAAATAAACAGAACCAATACTGTGTGTATGTGTGTATTTATTTTTAGGAATTAACTCAGTAACTGTAGGCCCTAGTAAATTTGAAATATGAAAGGCAGTTGGCAAGTTGGAAACTCAGGAGTTGAGACAGTAGTCTTTAGGAAAAATTTCCTCTTCAAGAAATTCTAATTATTGCTAAAAGAACTTTCAGCTGCTTGTGTAAGGTCAACTCATATTATAGAGGGTAATGGTCTTTAAAGTTAAAGTCACCTGATTCTAGTGGTTAGCTGCATCTCCCTCAAATACCTTCAAAGCAGCACCAAGATTAGTATTTGATGAAATAAACAGTTACTATTCTAGTTAAGACATGAAAGTAGCTCTCAGACTCAACTTAGCTCAATTTTCTAAAGCTATTAAGAACAAAAAATGTTATCTTATAGTTTGGACACAGGAATACCATCATAAGTAATTAGTATCAGAAAACTATTTTCATTCATTGAGAAAAGTATGTAACTTTCCTACAGTGGTGCCAAACCATTATGAAAGAGTTCAGGGTAGTACATCAGGTAATGGACTTTGTTTACTTTGACAACTAGGATTAAATTTTAATTATTTATTATCCCCACTTTATCTTACAGTGTGCTAGGAAGTGTACTATAATACATTTATAAAAATTAATGAATCCTTGCTAGCTGGAAACATTGTCATAAATATACTATATATTGCAAGGTTTTCTCAGATGCAATGGATAATTTAAAATAAAACACACCAAGCAATATCAGGCTAAAAGTTTTAGAAACTAAAAATAACAAAATTACACATCTTACTTTTAATAGTTAGCAATATAAAAATGTAATAATTAGGAATAATTTTATGAATTTTGGCTGCAGTATACCACAGAGGATACTTGCTATTTTTTTTTCTCAAAGGATTACTTAAATTCTTAACACACATAAATCTTCTTCAAAAGAACTATCACAGTCAACAGGGTCACTGGAGAAATCACTTCAACATTGTATTAATATCACAGATATAATTATTTATACCATTACCTTAAAATAAGATTTCTGATACCCATAATACTTTTTCACCTATGATACTTTTTGTGACCTACACATGTTTCAGTATAAATTAAAATTATATTCAAAAATTTAGAATTAGTCTTGAAAAAGACAAAAACAATAATACCCAAACCACCAATGGCTTGAATAAAAAGTCTGCGATTTTATTTTTATTTTGTTATTTATTAGTTTATTTATTTATTTTTGGTGGTGGGAATTGGATCCAGATCCTGGCACATCCTAAGCACATTCACTCTACCACTGAAATGTACTCCAATCCCAAATTTGCAATTTTAAATGAAAAGAAATCTATTATCCTCAAATCTCTAAGTGGTTCCTCTTATGCTAGCTTTTCTAGATATTTGATTTGGAGAATACTGTTAATGAGTTCAACTAATATATAGTAAATAGTTAAGGAAAGTGTGAATATGCTGAAAACTTTTGAAGACCGTTACCTTTTTGAAAGTTGGTACCTAAAGGTTATATTTTAAAAAATAAAAATACTTCTATATTCTCATAGGTAAACTTTGACTTTGACTTTAAGCCAGGAATAGTAACTTTAAGTTTCCTCATTGGTTGAGAAGGCAACATAAAAAAATTAAACATCTACATCGCAATAAAAAGCAGAGTAGAATAGTGGTAAATTATGAGGATAATTCCTTCAATGGCATCTAACCCCAAGTATTGTAAAACACAGTAAATACTGAACTCTTCCCAAGCTGTGTTTGATCCAGAATAGGACCTTCTGAAACCTTTGGATTAGATGGGCCTTGAAGCTTTTGCCCATCTGTATTTTGACTACAAACATAATTATACCCACCAACAGCCAAGAAGACACCAGTGCAGATCTAATAAGACAAGATAATATGTCACTATTTGAATTTCAGCTGTCTAGAATAAATATTTAATAAGCTATCAAAGGTATGTAGGAATCATGGGTATTAATTAACAACATTCCTCTTTAAAATATTGCCTACATTTTTGAGTCATGATTATAAAAGTCCAACTCTCTCAGAGTTTCTTTAACTTGAATAAGATGTTCTAAAAATGCATATGCTGTAAAATTTCACTTCACTAAAAAACAAATAGAGCAAAGAAGAAATGGCCCATTAAGTTCAGAAAAATGAGACAGAAGATAACTTTTAATACTGAAGTAAGAGTTTGAAAGAAACTTGGGAGAATATATAACAAGATATTATATGCACAAGTTCATAAAGTGGGGAATTTGGGGATATATTAAGATAGCACATTAATAATTCACCATCTTTCCTAAACTCCCTTGAGGCTGTTTATCCAATAATACTAATTTTTAACAACAACCAACAATCGGTCTTTTACCAATCATAATTGAGTTTGGGTAAGTGGAGAAACTTTTAAAATTACAATTTTTTAGAAAAGACTATGTATGATTGAAAAATATGAATAATATAACATTCTATAATGATAATTAAAACAAAAAGCCATATAGTATATTTCAAAAGCCTACCTAAATAAATTTGTAATTTCCTGTATACACAAAGGAAAACAATTTTCCTACTTTCTAAAATTAATACATAAGAAAATATCCTGAGTGACAAGAAACCCTACAAGCATGTCAAATATATTTTCAACAGAATCAAAATGAACAGGAGCATCACTGAATAAATCTTAGCACATAATATTTAGTATGTAATATATAGCACCTGTGGTGCCCATAATAGTGCCTTACAACTGAGGCACCTCAACAAAATCAAATAAACTAAATTACAAATATGTTGAGAACCAACTATTAACACTTTTTTCTTCCTAAATCTGGTAGTTCCTATACTGAAATTGGAGAAACGGGGCCTATATCAGACAGAACTTAGTGATGTTTACATATTTGAAGATAAGAAGTAAAACAAATTTAAATTCAAATTATTCTATAACTCTGGTACTATTCTTCCTTACCTGGAGGCAAATAGAAAAGTAAAATTCCTTTGACAAATAGATTAACCAATACAAATAGATTAACCAATATCTTAATCATATTATGATACTTATCCTTATGGATTCCAAAATTTGGATTATGTCAGGAAATTTGTATTATACTATTGACTCATTCTGTGACCTCAAAACTACCATTCAGTGAAATAAATGTAATGCTATTATATGAGAAACCAAAATGCTGATCAACAAACAGAATTAAGAAAATTAATAGTAACTTCCAAAAGTCCAAGGGCAAACCCCAAATTCTATATTACAAGTGATAGTGATTAGAAATAACTTATTCCATGCTAAATATATATTGCACATCTGGATAGCTGTTTTAAACTCTATTAATAAGGAAAACAAGCTTTTTGGCTCAATTGCAAGAAAAACTATATCTTAATGGGTCTATCCAAACAGCAGTTGCTTACACAGCAGTGGATTGAAAAAACTTAAAGAAAAATAATAAGAATACATGGAACATAAACTCTTTTCATAGTCATTAAACCTTATAACTTATCCAGAAATCCTGGGGCTACTTTGTTTCATAAAAAAGTAAAGCTATATCATAGATATGATACAATTTGTAATAGAAATCAGGATAAGACATTTCTAAATGGAGATTTATATATTTTTGCTTAAAATGGCCAAGTGGAATATATTTAAAAGTTCATGAATAAGTTCAAAATTAATAACAGTCTTAATCTTTAAATGTGCTTCTTTTTTTCAAGATTTTATGTATGGGTGATAGATGGAAAGGACTGCATAGTTTGATAATCTCCTTAATATGAGTGGCAGGATTGCATTCTGAATTTAGGACTTAACAATTAATCAACGTCACTGAAACCTGAGTTACACTGGTTATTTATGCAAGTAACATTTTATTCATGACAGAATACTGTATTAATAGATACATATTATCTTAATCTTATAAATTTGTGAAATTTTTTATAAAATACTTATTAATGTGAATTTAAAAATAAGTAAAATATTAATTATCTAGTAATTGAAAATAATTCAGTTTCTTAGGGTAAAATAGTTTTTTTAAGTTGTGCTTTCCTGAAATAAGAAAAAAACACTTAAATATGTTAAATACTTTTGAATTTAGTGTATATTTAAAAATGCAGCAATGTGAAGATTTTTTTTAAGGTAAAATTCAAGTATGTCAAAATCAAATATAAAATACAGTGGAAAAGTCTCATATTATTACTCCACAAATACATATGTTAAATACAATTGTTAAAACAATTGCACATGTGATTTTGTGCGTCAATTTTAAAATTTGAAAGTACAAATTATAAAAATTAAGTAAGAATTATGACATGCATAAATCCTTACTTAATTTTTTAAAAACATGACATGTATCTATTTTAAGTTAATATTTGTGCTTCTTATTAAGTTGTTAATTCAGACATTTGAGCTTCAATTTTCTATTTTTAATTGTTAGCAAGTTTTAACTTTCAACAAATCCTCACAACACCTTATGTGCTTTAAAATAGTACATTTTCAGGTAAGTATGGACAGCTCTTTTTCATATGTAAAATTATTCCTTGATGAATATTTCCCAATATGTTCTATAATTCTTAACAATCTCATTGTATTCAATAACAAAACTCATAAAAAATCTAGAAAACATACATATATATTATCAAGGAAAAAATAGTTTCAAACACAATTGGATCAGAATATAAAAATCTGTATAATTTCAGTCAGTATAAAGTCTTATACAGAAGAAATACAAACTTGGGCAGTTCATAAACAACTTGGAAGGACTATCATGAAAGTTCCTGTAAGTCTCTTTCATTATAACTAAGATAAATATGGTCAAGTATATTATCTATATCTGTTAATTCTGACATTTACCTACATTTCAATGTGTTCACCTCACATAACTGACTGCTGTTATCATCTGTTTTAACTAGGTTATACTGGCAAAATTAGACTTTAACTCATCTTTTGTCAATATGAGTGATAAAAAGAACTAGTCAACTTCAAGCATATGACAAAGAAGTCAGAATATGTAAACTCAACCATTGTTAGAAACCACAAGTTGACTTATAATCAAGATTAATAGCATCTTAATAAGAGGAGGTTGGGAGAATAACTATTTTTCTATCAACTCTAAGGTATGCTTTATCACCTGCACCATCACAGTAACTATGAAAATGAAGTCTCATTCAGTAAGTTTGTGTTTTCCCTCAGTGAAACTTGATTTTAAAAACAAACTTGTGTTTACTTTATCTAAATGAAAGTCTTTCCCCTCCCAATTCTGCCTTCCCTCTTAATTGAGCTCTCTGTCCAGAACAATTTTAATACTTTCTTTAACCTCTGCCTACTTTACATGATACTCCAATAATGAAGTCACCAGAAGAGTGACTTCATTACTTTCTTTTGTTCAGCAACAAAAACAACAACAGGCCACATCCAAAACATCAAAAGCATCAATCTTGCCCTGGTTTTTTGAGTCTTAAATGAACTGAAAAGAGGTAGATAATAAATTCAAGGGGAAAAGAATATATCAATTAATGCCAAAGTTCACTTAAAATTTTAGATGAGAATTTCTTATCCTTGAAAAAAACACACCACATTTTTTTTAAATTCATGTAGTAACACATTTTGAGATATATTTAGAAAATAGATTAAGAATACTGTATTTACTTTTTTTTTATTTGGTCCTTAAACTTCTATTCTGCGCATTCAGGCTAAGTAACCACTGTGTGAAAGTGGAGGAGAGGCTGCTTGCTAATAGACCCAGACTTAGTGAATTAAACCTTTGTATACTGCACCTTATTTTACTCTCTATAGTGTACTTCTTTTTTTTTTCTTTATGGATGTGTATATTTCTCTACACATACAAGTATATGAGAGTTGTCTGCAGGCTGGTTTTGTAGCCACTGGAATTTGGAAGGAATGAAGGAGATATCACCCAGCACTATTTCAGTGCTCAGCACATCTTCTCCCACCAATCAGGAGTGCTCTTTCTACTAGGATGCTGAAAGATGAAGCGCTGTGGTCTAGTGAGAACCTTCCAGCCACTGCATGGATTCTGTTTGTCTAACATGTTTTCTAATAATTCTAATTGTGATACAGCGATCGCCCTTCATGCTTATCCCCAACCTGTTTAGAATAACAAGCTGAAAGCTGACAGCATGGGTTTTGGAATCATTTTTAGTGTTAGCTTAGTACTGACAACTTCTCATGAGAGAAGTTTGCTGACAGTTGGTCCTTCAGGGAAGAGCCCCATTACAAACTCTTTCTGAGACCATCACTCAATCCCTCCACTTCCTCTATGCTACCAGCCACATGGCTCCCTGCCTCCATCAGAAACACACATCCTCATTCACCTTCAGCTTCCTAAATCAAAAGATGTTATGGGGTCACTTGGGGTTAGGGCTCCTTTCTTTTCAAAAAGATCCTGTTGACAAAACATGCTTCAAATAAGGAAAGATTGTGATCATCTTCAGCATTATGGAATGAGGTGGAGAGAGTCTGGAGCGTTATGGAAGTGTCAATCAAAGCCACGGATCATAGCTTTACTGAGATTCCTCTCTCTTTCTATCTCTAATTATCACCCCACTCCCATCAGGTAAACAAATTCATATATTATAAACCAAATTGAATAGCAGCACTTCCAAAACCTCTCAGTAGTCTCAATCCTCCAAATGTCCTCTTAGATGAGAGAGAGAGAGAGAGAGAGAGAGAGAGAGAGAGAGAGAGAGAGAGAGAGAAAGCGATTACCAGAGTTTTGTTCCCATTCTTGCTGAGAGGGCCCCGGAAAACTCCCTTGATGTTGCGAAAGTGTCCGTTGCTGAGATGCGTGGAGCTGATGACAATGTAGTAACACTCCATGGGGCAGCCGCCGCCTCCTCCACCGCAGCCGCCGCTTCCATGCACCCCGCGCCCGCAGCCGCAGCGCGTCAGAGCCCGGGGAGGGTGGGCTGGGGACCCGCCAGGAGGGCAAACGGCCGCCTCTCTTGCCTGCCCTGGGGAGACAGGATCTCTACACCCCTCTGCCGTGCGCGCGGAGGCTCCTCCGCCTCCGCATGCTCGCTGCGCTCTCCCTCTCAGTCTCTGTGAGTGTTTCTCTTCTAATTCGCGGTGGGACTATGAGCCCCACGGGAGGATCCTGGGAGGGGAGGGGTCCGAAGAGGCAGGACCAAGCCCAGGAGAAGTCAGTGCCCGCACGGCTGCTGAGCGGAGCCGGGCAGCGGGAGCCGCCCGCGCGGCAGTAGCAGCGGCGGCGGTGGCAGCATCCCCCGCGCTCGGCGCCCGCACTCGGAGTTGCTGCTGCTGGCAGGCATGAGTGTTATTATAGTGAGCGGCGTTGCCGGTCCATTGCACTGAGCCAATGGCAGGGAGCCACTGGGCTGATACTGAGAGCTGTCAGAGGAGTACATCTGTCACCCGCTGCCTCCCCCCGCCCTCCCCCGCCGCCGCTGGGACCCACGGCCGCGCCAGCCCTGGCGCGAGTGGGAGCGCCCCGCACAGCGCCGCGGCCGCACAGGGCCGGGGAGGCGACGGCCACCGCAGGCGGGCGGCACAGCGGCCCGCCGCCGAGAAGTGGGAGACTCCTGTAAGGTGCGGGCGGAGGGGAAAATGAAGAGACTGTGGTTTCTTGTCTACCAGTTGGGGTGGGGGTGGGGGCGAGGGGAAATAAATAAATTAATAATTCAATACCAAAGCCAATCGCTTCCAACTGCAGCGAATCCAGCCGCGGCTTCTCTCTCCCTCAAGATAATTGCTACCCGTGGGGGTTGGTTTATACGATTCTATTTGTTTTTAATATATATATATTTTTTTGGTTATGAAGATTGGTATCCTGTTCAGAATCTTAGAAAAAAGGAGAGGGAAGAAAATGTCCCCCACCCACCACCCCCACCCATTTATAGAAATCATAAGTGCTGATAGTCTGGGGGAGGGGAGTTGTGGCAATGTGAGTGGAAGTGGATAGAAGGTAAAAACAGGGAGTCCTGATTTATATGTTCCCTGTCCTGGCTTTCCCTTCATCCACCTCCTCTGGGAACGTTGGTTCTTCCTAAATTGCCAAAGCAGAGAGGAAAGGGATGCTTTGCGACACATGAAGCTGCAGCCACAAGCTTGCTTTGCATTTCTCTCTAGTTCTTCTCCCACTACAGAGAGTGCTAGTGAACAAAAGCGTTCGCCCTAGAAGCGACCTGAATGGAAAAATCTCCCGCACAGGAACTAATGGGTTTGTCATGGAAAGTAGGATATGGGGTCTGCTGCTTTCCTTGGAGACAAGACTATTGGGCTGAGCTTTAAGGGGTCAAGGCAGCCATCAGCCTGGTCGTGTCCTCCCACCCAGTGGATTCTCTCTTTGTGTAAGTTTAGCTCCTCTGAGGTGGTGGAGTGAGGGCATCCCATCAGGTACAAACACACCATAGATCTGCTACTACTGTACGACTCATTAAGCGGCACTTAAAAAGATCGATAATGGTCAGTGGGAGGCTGAGAGATGGTGCCTTCAATGGATTTACCTAAGGCTTTATTTTCCTTTTGCCTTGAAACGCTTAATTGGTTAAAGCAGATTCCAGACATTCTGATGCCCCTATGTCAGAGTAAACTGCAGTTTGTTACAAACTGTGTTTATCTTATTTATTTGGAGGTCAAAATGCAATACAGTCCCTTTTGTGCATCCTATATGGGAATCATTTTATGTAGCATGACCCTGCAAATCATAATATGGTCCTTAATAAAGATAACAGTTTGATTTCACTTTTTGAAGAAAGAAATAGAGAAGAGAAAGAGTCTTAATAAGAGAACCAGTATTCCTGTGAGTAAATTATAAATTATAGGTGATAGAACAGGGGAATGCTAGATTCATCAAAAGAAAAATTCTGCATGCATCATGCTTTAATCTAAAAAAAAGTTGATGTGAATTGATTAAAGCTCATTATAAAGTGCCAGAGTTATTTAGACTTACTTGGCTAAATTTTTCAGATATCCACTTGGGGGAGTCTGGAAGTCTTGAGAGAGAAGTGATAATTTACAAAACTTCTATACTCTGTAGAAGAGCTCACCCAATGATTTGTTAGAATTCAGTATGAACACAATTCTACTGGGGAAAAAAATTTCAATTGATCCCCACTAAATATTGCATGGAAATTAAATCAATTCCTGGCTCTTATCATTACAGATTTTTTTTTCTCTTTATATATTGAACACACAAGCATTATCTGCAAACATCACTTTGGGAAGAACTGCATGATTTTATGTCTTTTGAAATTTTGAAAACTCATTTATTAGACAGGAGAAAACATCTTTACTACTACTGAGCCACACCAAGGAGGTTCATAAGAAAATCGAAGAAGTATCCTATGTGAAAGGAAGATAATGTTGTTTTATGAGCGTGTTAGTTCGAATAATCTAAAGGGATTTTTTGAAGTATTTCTGAATACTTATAACTAGATGTTCAAATCTTTGTAGCAGGAAATCTCAACTTCCAATTCAGGAAAAAGGGAATACAGTTATAATCACTTATGTGGAAATCCATATTGTGTTTCTAGTGCCAAAGTTTTTATCTGTGTATCCTGTCTGTGTGTGTACATACACATACCAGATAAAAATACGCTTTAATGAAATCCCTTAGCAATCTCTGATAAAATTAAAAAGTTAGAGAAAAATATACCTATTCTACTTATTACTTTAATGATAAAGGGTGGCTTTTGGTCATATCTAATCCTATACATAAATGGTAACAAATATAACATAAATCGGCTATTAATCTATGTTACTAATTAAAAAAGAAAAGAGGAATTTTTGCATAAAATTTGTTATTTTTCTCTCTATATAAGGCAATCTACTTTAAAATTAACTAACACTAAATGTGATCTGCAATAGTCTATATCTAAACCTTGAACAAAGACATATTTTGGAAGAGACTTATTTTGTGCACCCTTATTCAAATTTAGAGGTCACAGCAATAATGGTCATTAAAATTAAATTACTGATTATGCTAAATGATAATCATTATGCTATTACCAAGTGAGCTCTGTTGCTAATAGACTCTTCATCACATCAACCTTAATGTTCAGAACAATAAGCCACCACCATGTAGAATCTGGTTTCTAACTTTAACTAAGAACTAATACAGACAATAGAACTCTTATATTTAAATACAAAAAGTACTCTTTTAAAAGTATTTTTGTAAAAAGAAAAAGAAAAAAGTAGGAAATGAGGACTTTCCCATCATCTCAGAGAAGAGATTTTTTTTCTGCAGCAATAAGTTAAAATCAGTAGCCAGTGATAAATTGTTGTGCCCTTCCATCTTGTTTTCATTTCTTTCTTTTTGTCTTGTTTTCAAGAGATTAAACATCACATGAATAATCATCTTTAAATTTCTTATTGTGTCATAAGCTTTTATGATCTCCATGATACATTCCTATTACATAATTCTGATATCTTTAAGACTGTTGATAACTGTTTTGATATGAATTATTTCTATAAATCATGCCACCTTAATTTTATGAATAAAGTTTTTATATGTGTAATTTGGAAATCATTTAATATATAGCTTCTTATTATAAATATGTAGAATCAAGATTTTTAATCAGTCATTTAATATTTTTGTAGAATAATGATAGATCACATGCTCAATTTGTAACTCTACAACTGAAAATATGATTAAAATTTGAAGTATAAAAGTGTCATCAGTCTAAAAATTTACAGTTCATTTTTGCCTCCACTCACTTCAATTTTGTCCTTTATACAATTGTATTTCAAATCAAGATCCTTTGCTTTGTGTTTATATTTGTAAACTCCACTCTTTGCTCCTCATTTTGCTTTGCATAACCAAATATCGATATTATGTTCATGCTTAGTAATTAACCATCGCTCCTCATCTGTTCTGGAATCACACAAGATTTCAGGACAATGTGGTTTTAATATGTAAAACCAAGTTCATACCCCCTTTCCCAGAGGAGTACCTGGAACCCAGGGTCTTGAATCCTAACCCTAATCCATTCAGGCCAGTTCTTTCTGAGTGAGGTAAATCTTCCCTGAGATTGCCTACTGATGTGTGATTCCACATGCTATAACCTCCAGATGTCTGGACTTTCTACACCCTGTCATAGCAATCTCGTGTTACTTTTGTTATGTTTGTCCATATAACTCCCCAACATTCACTGAATGACCCCAAAATTAGAATGACTTCTAGGTTCCAGTGACTCAGCATTCCCTGAGCTTGTGTGAACTAAGTTTTTAATCTATTCGAGTACTATCTTAGAAAAACAACCAACCAAGTAAAATGCATATCCTGGTGTTTTTTAAATGTGTTTGTGATGCATTTTTAGTTGTCATTGAGTTCAATATTGAGATTCAAAATTTTTCTTTTCAATACTATAGTAATCTTAAAAAAAAAGGATATTTTAGATCCTCTATATGCCCATAAGGCTAGATAATTTGTAACTAAATTCTACCTGTCTATATTTTTGGTTTCCACTTATGTTTATTATCATATTGGTACTAAGTATTAATTTATATTATTTTGTGCTAATGAGGAAAAATCTTAGAATTTAATATATAAGAGATTAGTTTGCTCTAAGATAAGGTCAAGAAATATTAAGGCATGCTGATTTGATAGTGTTGCATAGTTAAATTGTTGCAAAGTTATAGAATGCTTCACCATAGAACCAGTAACCATAAACTTAATGCATGCTGAGATCAGTATTGACACACAAACACTCATAAACAAATTCATGTTTGAGATAGGGTTTGATTTCAGTAATGCAACATCATCTGTTGTATTAAATTAAGATCGTAAATTTGGATATTCTGCCTGTTGTATTTTCATTTGATTTCTATTTTTTTTGTTTTGTGTTTACATAGTGCTATAAGCATATGGGGTGGCATAATTAGTTTGATGCTAGCATATTTAAGTAAAATTATGCCACAAGTAAACATTTTCTGTGCTAGGGAATCTTTTAAAAAGGATCTATATGTATTCAAGTATGAGAAAGACTGGTATATACTAGTAATGAAAAATGTATTGAATAACTAGTACTAACCTTACCTTCAGGTGATAATAATGGTAATGTATAACTTAAGTGACTATGGCAATTTGTAAGGTATTTATTAGATTACTATTACCTAAAAGTAACCCTATATCCATGTTCCTGTTTCTGTACTACAATTCTACTGTGTTGAAATGTGGGACTTGTTACAAATGAAGACTATACTTTACAAATGCAATTCCCTATACATTTTAATAAGTGCTTTTAAAAAAAAGCCTCCACTATGAATGAAAACACACTGCCAATTAGCTGCATGAAATAATCCATCATGTGGCACCAATCATAAAATTAGAGATCTTACCAACTCAAAGGCATCTTAGAATCAATGAAGTTTAGAAACTGTACTTGGGTAAATACTATCACAAGTAGCACCTTACTCCAAACCACTTTAAGGCATCTCCAACTAAAGCAACTTTGTCAGAGATTAATAATGACTTAAACTCTCTTAACTTCAGTTAATTAACCTGTAAAAGAAAGGGCATAAGCAAGACCTTATCCTGTATGTTTTCAAGCTTTAATTTCTTATTTTGAGAAAATATGCTTACAGCTGATATTGATCAGTCCAGACAGAGGAGAACAATAACTTAACATTACTTGAGAATGTAAGTCTTGATAGCTGGTGGAAATAGGGGAACTATGAAAATAGATAAATCAATGAATTATAAAAATCATGAGAGAAATTTCAAAATTTTCTTTGGTTCAATCTTAAGTGAATGAAAGAATTTATATTATGCAGTTCTTTCACGTCTTAAAAAAATGATTGCCTGTTGTTCTATATAATATATTTAGCTGATATGGATATTGATATTCTCAAAATATGTTTTTCCCCTCTTACTTTTCAATTCTAGTAAGTAGTTTTGGGATAAGTGCCAAAATAATGCAAATTTAAGAGCCAAAATTGTATTTCTAATATGTTGCCAAAGAAATTAATGTAATTGGATGACACACAACTAAATTAACAAAAGAAAAAACATTGAAATATACTATTATAAATACTAAAAGAACAAACAATTATTACATTCCTGCCTTACAGCTTTTTGAAAGCAATCTGGCAATATAAATCAAAATTAAAATTGCATATAAATTTTTACTTATTGTATTCCTGGGACATGGTACAGAGAAGTACTAGTATATAATGATATTTACAAGACAGTTTTTATACATCAGCATTCAATTGTGCATAGTTATAAAAATTGAAAACAAGGGAAATGATCATCAATAAGGCAAAAGATACAAAAATTGTGTTATATCCTTTGATGCATCTGGTAAATAATAAAGCAAATCCATACTTATTGATTTGGTAGGATTATCTAGTTGTTTTATTATATAAAATGGTAAGGTTGACAGAACAAAGAGTATAAAATATGATTTGGTTGGTTTGTATAAAAACAAGAGCAAGTATATATTTTGTAAGAGAACTAACAGGCATAAATATAGATAGGAAAACACATGTTGTTTACATGGGATTTTTAGTGTCAGGTAATGAGCTCGATAAAAGTAACAAAAAAGAAAGAGAAAGCTAGAAGAAGGGAAGGAAAAAAGATAAGCCTGACTTGCAGAAACATACAAACACGGATCTGGATAAAAGCAAAGAAAAGTAGAAGAAATTATGGAGATGTAATTGGGAAGGAGAAAGGAAGATTCAGATATCTTCTCTACTTCTCAGTATGTGAATAACTGATTGTATGTTAAAACAAGCAGAATATTTAGAAATATTGAAATGAAAGCAATTGGTCTAAGATGGAAGAGGAAAGGGGAAGTAGGAACAATGTAGGGAAATACTTTGGAGCTACAGTTGTTGTGATTGACTGATAAATAGGGTGTTACATCATAGACTAATGAAATATTTCTGAGAATCTTGACCCTCGCAAAGGAGGGATTGCTGATGGAGTTTATTGAGATGGGAAAGTATGGAAAAAAGTAAACCAGGGAAAAACTAACATTTAGATTTTGGTTTTAGTAATATTTGGATTCCTTTTATACATGTAAATACAGACAGTGGAGATGGCCAGTCTGGAGTCAGGAACAGATATTCATTTCAAAGTGAGGGGCATATCAGTTCCATTTAAAAACTAGAGCTGGATGAGGTAGATGATACCTCATTTGAATAAAAACTCTTAGCTCAAGGTTTACCACAAGAACACAAAAAATGAGAAGCCAAAGAAGATTTTAGAACCAAGAGTTTAAAGCTGGGTGTGGTGCTTCATGCCTATAATTTCATCTAGTGGGGGAGGCTGAATAAGGAGAATTGCAATTTTGAGGCCATCCTGGACAACTTAATGAGACCTTGTCTCAAAATAAAAAGAATTAAAAAAAAAAAAAAAGAGGCCTAGGGAGTGAAACTTCTTGGTAAAGAGTCCCTGCTTTGATCTTCAGTACCACGAAATATGAATAAATAGTTAAATAAAAATATTAAAACTGAGACATTGGAATGCATCAGAAATCATTCCCTCCAAAATAAGGATTGATATTAAGGAGACAGTGTTCAAAGGTAAGGAATGTTAGTGGCTCAAGTCAGATGAATCAGAAAAATGATCTCAAGTTGGCAATCTCGAAAGTGATTTGAGAAAGCAATCATTAGAATATATATATTAAAAAAAACACTGTAGAGAACTTACAAAATTAAACTACCATACAACTAAGAATCCAGGTATTCACACTGCTCAAATGAGATAAATTTTGTGGCAAAGATTCTACATATATTGCAGATGTGACCGGGTTTAAGAAAAAATATAAAAGATCAGTACTGAATACTCTCACCTAACATCATATATGTATTTCATACCTCTCTTTTCTAGCTTTCCATGAGACTTCAAGCTTATGTTTATTTATATTGACTTAGAACCAAATAAGTGCAAATTAAAACCATATAAATTATATTACTCATCAAAGTGATGCATGTCTTAGTAACTTTAAACTGCTATTATAAAATATCGTAGACTGAGTATCTTAAACAACTCCTTTCAGTTCTAAAACCTAGGAAGTATAAGACCAAGGTTCATTCCCACTGATTCAAAATCTGATGAGGCCCCTCCTGGTTGGCAGTCTGATGCCTTTGGCTGTACAGTCTCTGTGTTTTGCTCTTTCACACAGCCAAGAGACCATCCCTTCCCTCTTTTCTCAGAAGGGCACTAGTTCCATTCATGAGGACTTTGACATCATGACCTAATTACTTATGGAGGCCCCACTTCATAATACCTCTATATTAGGGATTACGATTTCAAAATATGAATTTTAGGGGACATAAACATTTAGTCCATAGATTAGAAATTAGAAAAACTTGTTTCTCAGGGATTTATCAGGGCTCAGGAGGTAATGTGAAATGGACACCTCATAAAATTCAGATAGGGATTTTATGAAAACAAATTTGAAATTATGCATAATAAATTCCATTCCCATTTATAATCATCATAACTTTTATTTGTCAAATCACACAATTTCCTTCCTAATTGTTTTATCTGTGGAGTGCCCCAGAACCCACCAAGTCAAAGTGGCTTATTCTGAATTTTAGGATATGACCTGGGCGTGGGCTTTTAGAAGCTCAGGAAAAACTGAGCTATTCCTATAATGTACTCTTCCACTTAGGTCAAAGATGGAGAATGTTCCTACAGACATATTCTTAAGGTCGACTTGCTTTTACATGTTGTTTGTATGTGATACCTATGTCTCCTTTTAATACAAATACTTATTTAAATTATTATAAATTGGATACATATAATTTATTGAACCTATAACATTCAACTTTTAAACTTGTTTATAGCATCTGAACTATGGTTACACACATTTAGGAATAAATCAGATTTTATTTTTGTTCATGTATGAGAGGCAAACAGTATAAATGAACTGAAATTGAAACAACTAAAAAAATGAATCACATAGGTAATCCAAAAGATATATTATTATATACAACATTAACTATGACACATGACATGAAATTATATGATCATATTAAATAAAATTCAATATACAATCAAATATAACATTTGTAGGTCAGAGGATAAAAATGGGGGGGAGATACTTATTCAAGAGGAATTTGATTGAGGATCACAAATATAAGCAGTCAGCAGATTTGATTTCAATGATACAGGAAATGTAGGAAATTTAATTTGCCAGGAAATTAGGTCTCATGGCTGTTTAACATACCATCAAGGACCAGAAATCCTCAGTATAAAGGAATAGATAGTCCTGGGATGTCTAGTTAGGTGAGTGCAAACATTTAGAATGGTAATGAGATGGGTGGGGGGTTGATGTGGGAGAAAAGAGGCCAAAGCTGAGGGGTGAAAAAAAAAAAAGAGGAAAGAAGAAGGGACAGAAGAAAAAGTAAATCCATATCAGTGATGTTACAAATTGAATTAGGTTCCTTTGAAGGAAATTGAGATTGTTTTGTTTTGTTTCTGGTAGTTATAATCGTGCTATTTAAAATTCAATGAGAATAAAACCCTCAAAAGTTTATAAGAAAAGGTTGAAAAAGGGGCTGGTTTCTTTAAAATTTATATAAATTCTCTAAGCTATTGAGTAAAATATGGAAATCTACATAATATAATACTTCTCCTTTTATATAGAAATACATAGTATATTCACTATAACATGGTAATACACGTGGAGAGGGATGTAGTGGGTGATGAATTTAAGTGCACATCTATGATTTTGTTATCTTGAGATATAGTGATGTTATTTACAAACTTAGATCAGCTTGTCTGTTATATTTCCAACAAGTACTTTAGGCATTTCTCAAGCATCTATATTAGACTATTTGGCAACATGAGGAGGAAAAGGATAGACATAAATTTTAGCAACAAAGCATTGTTCTCATGATGCCCTGTGTTACCAGCTGATTCAGCTAAAGCTTGGAGGTAAGACTCAAAGCTGCTCAAAGAAAAGGCTCACCATTCAAATTGCCTGAGAAATCAAGAGCCATCAAGAAATTATTCCTGAACTAAAACATTTCAAGCAATTCAATGTTTTAAGAATTCTAGATGGTCCTACATAGTTTTGTTTGTCATTATTGACTTTTGAAATTAGTAGGCAGACTTTTTTGAACCAAGGCAGAAATATACTAAAATAGTAACCAGACTTAAAGGAATGGTAGACCTTCCAAAAATGTCAAAAAATTAGAATAAAATAAAATATTGCTAAAGAACAGAGAAAAGGATCTGAAGAATCAATTATAGTAGAGGGTAGTATGATAATTTGATAAAAGTAAATTAACTTTTTTATCATAAATAAAAAATAAACACTTGTGATGATAAACTAGAAAGTGTTACTTACATTGATGCTATTACCTCTACAGATATTGTTGTTTCTAGTGAGGAAAATGTTGTCATCTCACATATCTGAGTTAGGACAGACATTTATTAAAAATATAAAGAATCACATAGAAATATTCCAGAATGACAACCAAAAGAAATTTGATAAAATTCAAAACTAATTAAATACTAATTAAATACTGTCAATGTCAAATAATGTCAGATAACATACCCATGCACAAAAACACAGCACCAAAAGCACATGTAGCAAGAGTAAAGGCAAAAATAAGAGAGGTAGCTGAAATCCAACCTGATTTACCAGGAAAACACAGTAGATACAAAAACAGTAGAAAAGTCTAGGCATTCATTTGTTAAAAACAGTTCTAGAAACCCAAATTCCAGAGATAATTCTTTGGAGAGTCCAGACAATTGCCTACATTCTCTTCTAGCGTAACAAAGAAAATCCTAGATGATTGTAGATATTTAAGATAATAAGAAATTAATGCTTATAAGCATGTTAGAGTTTCTTGAATATCTTCTTGCAACTTCTCATTAAAACATTCTTTCAATATTGTCATTAGAAAATAACCAAAAAAGCAGAAATTGAGTCAACTTAGCAGTGCATCAAATATTGAATCACAGGGTTGACCAAAAGTTATTCACTCAATTTAATTTCATTCTACATCCTTGGTTTGGTTTGAGTTAAAAATGTTCAATTATGTTCCCTATGATATAGTATAAATAGATACATAAACCTACAATTAATGTTGAATGGCCATTTTGAAATTTCCAGTATGAAAAAAAAGATAGTGTCTACAAATATCCTGTAGTTAATATCATTCCACAAAAACCTGGAGGGAGAATTTACTTTTTTTTTTTTTCAAAGCTTCATAAACTCTTTAGAAGTTATTGGTTTCTTAAAAGAAAAAAATGCTATTATTTCCATATCAATACAAAGTTTCATTTATGGTATTCAAAACATACCACAGTTGTCTCTTGCCATTTTCAAGAGACTACAATTTTAATTTATGCCCGAGCAAAATAATCTACTTATTTATTCGGAATTACAAGATAGTTTAATATTAGGAATCAAACAATCTATTGAATTAAAAGTCAAATTAGAATACACTTTTCATGTAATATAACTTATCCTAGGAAACTTGCTAATGGAAACATCATTTATATATAGTCTAACTACTGTATGGCATTCTAGACATAATTTACCATCTAGTTAAGAAATAATTTACCTGCTATTATTAGGGATTTAAGCGTCCTAGATAAGTAAATTTTCAATACCCTTAAATTTTTAAAAACCTTATTAATTTTAAACATATTACATACTTCACTGACTTAGTAAACAGAGTATTTTAATAAAATTTGATGTGCCTATAAATTTAGAATTGTCATTTTGAATATTGATTGTCATGCTCTATTACAATAAAAACTTTGGTCTGTTTTTTCTGGACCCAATCATTAACTGCTCTGCAGGACAAAAGAATTTTTTTTAAAGAGAGAGAGAGAGAATTTTAATATTCATTTTTTAGTTTTCAGCGGACACAGCATCTTTCTTTGTATGTGGTGCTAAGGATCGAACCCGGGCTGCACACATGCCGAGCAAGCGCACTACTGCTTGAGCCACATCCCCAGCTCCAGGACAAAACAATTTGAAAAAAAGGATGAGAAAAGTATAGTTGATGCTAGGTGAGGCTACCCTTTCTTCTATGTTGCTCCTTGTTCCACTGTCATTTAAAGTGGATATGTTTGTGTTGTTTCCTCAGTTCTAATTCCAAGAGATAAAAATTAATGACTCTCATAGGCAAATAAGAAACTTCATAACTTTAATTACACTTTTATACTTTAGAATAAATTTTAATTTACACAAAAGTTGTGACTGTACTACAGTCTTTCCATAGACAACACATTCCATATATATGTTAATATTTTAGATTCAATAATCCTTCTGTCTTGAAGAATAAACACATGTTGATGCATTATTATTTAAAAAGTTTATGCTGTATCCCGGCTTCTTTAATTTATACCTAATGTCCTTCTACTATTCCAAAATTCTACTCAAGGGTACCACATTGAACTTACTTATCATGTTTCCTTAGATTCCTTTTGTCTATGCCTGTTAACTCTTTCTGGTCACATTTAAGTACAATGTTCCTATTCAGGATTTATTTGATGTGTTCATGAAGAGTAGAGTGAGAATATAAGTTCGGTGAGGAAGACCACAGAGGCAAGTTCTCCTCTCATAATTTATTAAGTTATGTGCTGTCAACTTCAATTATCACTATTAATATTGACCCTGATCACCTGATAGAGGTAGTGCATCTCATGGTCTGCACAGTACACTACTCTTTTCTTGCATTTTCCATACTGTTTTTTTTTTTTTTGAAAGATGTCACTGTGAGCAACCACACTTTAGGAGTGGAAATTATGCTGTATATCCTTAACCAGGAAGTTTCTACACCAATTATTTAGAAATCTTTAGTGTGGGGAAATAATTCTCTTCCATGAATTTATTTAACTCTGTTTTGTATCATTGTGGATATTTACTCTGCATTTTGATTTATGCAATACTGTGTTGTATATTGCTTCAGCAATGGCCATTGGGAAGTACTTTCAATTAACTCTTCTGTCACTTTGAAAGAGGTTTTTTATTTCCTGTTTTTTCTTAATGGCATTTCAAAAATTTTCAGGTTTATCATGAGCAAATGGTACAGCAACCTCAGAATTATCTATTCCTGCATGAGCCCTGGTTCCTTTTGTTTCAGAATGGATATTAATATTTGGTTAGGTAGGAGAGCAAGTAAGTTCTTATGTTCTGTTGCTCATTAGGGTGATTATAGATGAAAATAATCAACTGCATATTTTAAAAAGGTTATAAATATCCTAGACAAAAAGGATTTTAAATATTTTCACCATAAATAAATGGTCAATATTTGAGGAGACAGATTTGATTAACCTGGTTTAAATATCACACTATATGATGTTTCACATATGTTGAAAATTCACATGATGATGTACAATTTTCATGTTTTATATATTTGTTAAAATAGAACAAGTAAATTAACAAAAATTTGTATCTGGACACCAGTTGTGCTCATTGCTCCTGAAATATTGTTGCTTGTTTGTCTTCCTAGCTGGAAGAGCAAGGGAATACATGTGTGTATACAAACATCTGTGTACTCACATGTTTATGAAGATTTTTGTATGTCACAATGATTACCTATGTTAAATTAAACTTGGTTTTATACTGATGACTTCAGTTCCAATCTAGTGCCACATTCCCCTCTTACTTATGTATATAATCTCCACACCAACAGTAAGAAACCTAGTCTCTAACATTTGTTATTCATTTACTTACTTGTCTAATTTCATTTTGTATAGTTTGTTGTTTCAGAGTTGTTAACTCTTACTCAAGTGGGAAATAACTTTATTAACTATAATACAGCATTCATGTTCGGTTAATTTTGCCTGTCGCCTTACAAAATCAATCCATTTCCAAAGTTACTAAGGTAAACACCTATTTCCCCACATGAGTAAGCCTTTTCATGCATTTATAATACAAATATATTCCCTTTTCACATTCTGCATTCCACTTTAGAATCTCAGACCTCCTTAATGACTTCTAAAATTTCAGGTATTAAATTATCTACAAAACTCAATAAGGCAAACACTGCCATGTATCCAATTGTTGTCATACAGAAATTTCATCATTGTAAAGAATCCCTTGTGCTTCGTCTGACCAAATTTCCTCCCACTCAAATACCTGAAAACCACAAACCTATGTATTCTCTTATACATAATATATACAAGAGACATGTGTTATCTTATACAGAATTTAGATAACTGAAATGGAAGTATATATAACCTTTTTAGACTAGCGTCCTTCTCTTAGCAATATGCACTAAAGATTAACCCATGTCTTTGTTAAAACTGGATGATATTCCATTATATGAATATATCAGTTTGTCTATTTACCATCAAAGGACATCTTGATCATTTTCAGTTTCTTATAATCATGAATGAAGCTATAATAAAAATCATATGCAGGTCTTTGTGGGGACACAAGTGTTCAACTCTACTGGGTAACTATGTAGGACTGTTCTATAAATGTCAATTAATTCAAGTTGATTGATGGTGCTGTTTTAGTCTTCTATATTCTTACTGATTTTCTGTCTGCTTGATATATCAATTAATGGAAGAGGAGTTTTTAAATCTTCAATTTTAAGAGTATATTTGTCCATATCTCCTTATAGTTCAATCATTACTTTATTCATGTCACATTATTGGACATTTGGATGCTAGTTACATATATGTTTAGGGTTATTTTGCTTTTTTTGGAAAATGTATTTCTTTCTTATTGTGCAATGTCCCTTTCGTCCCTGATAATTTTCCT
This sequence comes from Ictidomys tridecemlineatus, assembly GCF_052094955.1. NCBI lineage: Eukaryota > Metazoa > Chordata > Mammalia > Rodentia > Sciuridae > Ictidomys > Ictidomys tridecemlineatus. The sequence continues at coordinate 151,390,612 of NC_135483.1, read as the reverse complement.
TCCTTAGAAGTCATCTTTGTAATGATTATGGACACACCAGCATTATTTTGAGTTGTGTTACCATTACTTCATTTTCCATCTCTTCACGTTTTATCTATTAAACTTTCTTTATGTAAAGAGGGTTTCTTGTAGGCACCATACAGTGTCTTCTTGGATTTTTAAAAATAAATTTTGGTGATATCTTTTTAAATTGCTATATTTAGTTCATTTACATTTAAAATTTCACATACTTGTTTTAATTTATAACACTTTTGCTTTCTCTTTTGATGTATTCTTTATTTAGTCCCTTCTTTATTCTGACTTCCTTGGTTTTAACTAAGTATTATATATTATTGAATTTTTCCTCCTCTTTTAATAAAACAAATATACCTCTTTCAAAATAATATTCCCAGTGGTTACAACTCCAATGGTAAAATTAATTCTTCCTTCCTTGGTTTAGACCCATATTTCTGACCTATGTCATTGTCCTTCTAAAATTTCCTCTCACCACCTCTTGTAGGAATGATCTACCTGCAATGAGTTTCTGCAGTGTTGGTTCAGCATGGAATCTTTATTTCTCTCTTAGTTTGAAAGATACTATTTCAGTATATGTAATTCTGGATCATTGATCTTTTTTCTCTTCACTTTCATCCTGCTTGCATAATTTTTTCTCTCGAAGTTCACTGATCCTTATAACGTGTAAGCTGACTTCTCAACTTATTCATTAATCTTTTTTTTGCCAATGGTTTACTATAGTGTGAATAAAATATGCTTCAGTTTGTTAGTTTGTTAGACTTGGTTTCTTGATTCTGTATGGTCTTGTGCTCTGGTCATGGTCATGAGCTTCATGGACCTGGGACCTGATTTGGTGTCTGTCATTGATTTTGAAATATTCTCAGTTACTAATATTTCCAATATTTCTTATGCTTTATTCTCTCTTTGTTCACTCTTTCTCTGGTATTCCAATTAAATTTATATTGAGTTTATAACATATTACAATATATTATATTTCAGTTGCATAATGTTTTGTGCATAATATTTTACAATATATTTTATAATATATATTGTTCTTGAATGCTTTCTATTTTTTTTCATTCATTTTTCCATATGCATTTTAGTTTGGGGAGCTTCTTTAATCTCCTTTTGTGTTCACTGATTACTCTGTGAGTTATGTCAAGTCTGCTGATGATCCCCTTATAGGCATTCTTCAGTTATTAGTCTTTTACATCTCTAACCTTTCCTTTTCATTCTTTCTTAGTGCTTCCACCTCTTATATCCCACCCAATAAATGCTATCCACTTTTTTCTCTATGCCCATTAATGCATTATCATGTTTTTTAATTCTCTTTTTAATTATTCCAACATCTGTGTCATATCTAAGTTTGTTTTTGAGAATTACTTCATTTCTTCAGAATGTTATTTTCTTCTCCTTTTTTTTTTTTTTTGGCATGCCTCAAGGTTTCATTGTTGCTTCAATCCCAGGCATGAAATCTAGTAATAAGTAATGTCAGGAAATGGTGAAAATTGAGGGAAACAGATTTTAGTGTGCAGATTTATGTTAATGTGGCCAGGAGTCTAGCTGTCTTTGTTTGCTGTTGCAAATAGCAACTGGAAATTCCTTTATGGCTCTTGATTTTATTTCCCCTCTTCATTTTAGGCTTCCCTAAGTACTTTTCCTCAGATAAAGACTATATCTTGTTGTTATCTCAGCTATAACCACTCTTATTTAACTGGAGCATTTGTTGTAGGTATAGTGGTAAGAGCTGAAGGAAAAGCATAATTGGATAACATTGCAGTCAAATCCCAGTCTTTTGTGGGACTAATGTTTCAGAGGTTGGACCCTGATCAATGTTTCTCCAGTGATCTAGCTATCTTCGCTCTCTTTGCCCCTACTCCCTTACTTGGCTATAACGTTTTCAAACTATTTACTTGAAATATGTTAGTATTGATATTTTTTCCATTCCTACTTTTATGTGACAGTGGATAGGAAGAAAGAACAAGTTGCAGTGAGAGGCATCCTTTTCCCAGAGAGGACAATTCTTTGTTAAATATTTTCTACTAGTGGGCAGGCTTTTGTTGTAGATCAGACATTTTAACACAGGAACATATTTTGCACTTATTATTCTTTTCTTCTTTATGAAGTATCAACATGAACGTCTTTCTCAGATTCAGTATGAGAACATTTTTAGTTAATTTGGATGTGTCAAGTTCCATATTCGGTTGGTTGGAGCCTAATAAGAAGCCACCCCCCCACTTTTTTTTTCTTATAAGAGTTGATGTCATTTTACAGGAGTGCCTAAAGTATGTGTATTTGTGTGGTGACAATGAATTAGGACCTGGCAGTAATGGTTGTGAGCACAGGAGTAAGTAATTTGATATTATTTTCATTGAATTTGAAACATTTGACACTAGTCTTAGATAATAGCCATTCTGAAACCACAGGATGTCAAAAAACCGATCATTGAAAACACATACCATAATGGAACATATAATTTTACACAAAAAAGTTTTATCTTTAAGGAGCTCACTCATTAAAAAATTAAAAAAAAAAAACTCACAAAGCACTCTCTATCTTTGTCTCTCTCTGTTTCTGAAAAATATAATGAGAACCTCTAGGGGTAAGGAAACCCAGTGAATAAAACTAACACATCATCCTTGAGCATCAATTTTTCTTAAAATTTTGGTAACTTTCTATTTTTCAATTAAATGTGTAAATATTATGTATAGAAGGAATGCAAACAGTAATGCGAACATTGAAAATAAAATATGAGTCTAGGTAAGTTGTTTGCCTTGATATGTACTGATTATTTCACCTGTGTTCTTAAGAATATATTGATAGAAATTTTGTGAAGTATTAGCCGATGAAATAAAATAGAAAAATTGTTAAGTGATGGAACCACTTTAATCTCCCCAATTACTCTCTTCCTTACTCCAATATAGTCTGCATTGTGACACTATCAATTTTACTCTGGAAGAGAGTAGGTTTATAAAATTACTCTATTATCAGAGTTATGAAAACCAAAAATATTCCATCTATGCATGCTTCATTTCTTGCCAGATAGACCTATTGAAATTTTTGATCAAATATTTTATTATAGTTCATTTCATATCAGGATCTTAAAGAGGTAAACAGTATTTTTATTATGTATTTATTTTTCACTTTTCAATTTTTTTTCCTTGCTATAACACAACATTGCACAACATACTATATCCAGGGATATTTTAAATTAGATTTTCATTTGTCCTTATTCTGAAAATATCTTCCTTATTCTGAAAATATCTTTCTACTTTGTTTGATATTTTGAATAGAGTCCTCAAAATTTTTGAATTCTATACAAATAGCAAAAACTTTCTTTAATTTTACATAGTAAGGAACAACAAGCAAAGAGATTAGAGACAGGAATAAGAACAAGACATTCTTTCCCTGGTATTGATGTACTTTCCAAATAGACTCAGTTCTTGAAATGTTTCTGCTTATTTGTGGTTCCTTGTTATTGACAGTATCTAAGAAGGAAACACACTTTACAAATATAATTTTATCGAAAGCTTCAAATAAATTATGAATTATATTAGCTTTTATCAACCTATGTGGACTTTATACTCCATTTAATTTCTTTCTACTTTTTCATTTAGTTTTTATGATAAATTTTAAAACTGTAATGAAATAATTTTCAGTTCTACAGAGTAAGTCTCTATACACATTAGAGTGATTTGGGGCATAATATTAAAATATATAGAACAATTTATTAATCTTACCTAGAAAAAGGACCATTTTTCTTCATTCATAAATATTTAAGAAAAGTAGTTTACATAAGTTACATGGCCTAACAGTCCTGGTATTGGAAAAACACGTCTGAAATAAAGCTGTAGAAGATACATGCTTGTCAGAATATATCCTGAAATGATTAAGCTCAAAAGATTGAGGCTCATTGCCTTCATTTAAATAGAAATGTATGGGTATTATTATCACATTATAACAAGGTGAACTATTTGAGTTTACCTGTAGCAATTGTACAGTATCAATTTCTGCTTCTTTTGCATTTTATAGATACTGAAATTTTGTTCTGAGATTATGATAGGCATAATGGTAGAAGAATCATAGGGCAAATTAGGCCAAGGTTTGGTCAACAGTAAATTAATTAAGTTAAAGAGTCATAAAAAGTAAAACAGTTTGGGGAAACACTTAGCAATAAATAACACAGAGAAAGTACAAGTGAATATAAACATACAATACATTATATCCAGAGAAAAAACAAAATCCTGGAATTCCTTCTTTAAAGACTTGGGAGATAAGATAAAAAGGGTAAGTTGTCTTTGCAATCATTACATTGACTTTAGCAGAATGCTAAAACTGTCTTGATGTATTTGGCTAGTGTACATGAGACTGAAGGCCATAATTTGTAGGGAAAAAAAAGAAATTACCTCAGTAATTTAGACCTGATTCAATCAGTTTTAATACCTGAAATGCAGAACTAAGGCTGCCCTGCTGAAGAAGAAATTCTACTCCAGATAGTCACTTTATGCCATTATGATCAACCTGTAAAATTGCTAAAATACATTAAAATATTTTCCCTTGTCCTTTCTCCATCAAACATTACCTCCACTACTAGCAATTAAAAAGCATTAATTTATTTTCTGTTATCATAGTTTAGTCTTTTCCAAAAATGCCATATAAATAACATTATACAATATTACCTTTTATGTCTAAATTATATTAGAAGAATTTGATCTTGGTTCAATCATATTGTTAGAACATCAGTTCTTTGTATTTTAGTGTAGAATAGTCTTCCATTGCATTGATGGTTTGTCTAGACATTTCCAGATGAAAACAATTTAAATTGTTCCATATGTTTTTGCAATATTTTTTAGATGTTGATGGACCTTTATTTTATTTATTTATATGTGGTGCTGAGAATTGACCCAGTGCCTCACACATGCAAGGCAAGTGTGCTACCACTGAGCCACAGACCCAGCCCCAAGTTGTTCCATATGTTTTATGATCACAAATTAGCCTTTATAAACAGGCTTTTCTCCATTGTCTCTTGACTATATCCATTTATAAAACATCTACTATGCTCCTGTTTTTCGAGTAGTTTTATAGCACTGCGTTTATAGAGATGTGTAAAGAAGTTACAGCTCAAAAAGAACTTGTGGTAAATATGGATAAATAAACAATAATTCTGGAGGTGGTGGATGCATAGGGTATGTGAGGATCACATAGCCACAACACTAAGTGTAGCTTTCAGATTGAGGGAACAATTTCTAATTATGTGATCTTTTACTTGATGTCCAAGGAACACGAACACAAATCTTAAACCCCCCCCCAAAAAAAAACAAAAACAAAGTTCTATTCTTGGCCATGACACATAACATTTTGTCAAGTCTTGAAGCTTACTAAATCTCAGTTTTCTCACTTGTAAAAGGAAAATGTTGGGTAAGATAAATTCTATAGTTCTTTTCATAGCACTAAATGTTTAAATTTTATACTCTGTTATAATGGGTCCAGGTAATCAATTGAATGAAAGTAAATTCAAAGGACTTTTGTTAATAAGAAAACGGTTTTCCAGAATCTTAATGAATACTATAGAAGTAACAGGATCATTATAAAATTCAATTGTAGGATGTTGATACAGAACTTTGAACTGAGATCAACATTTAAATCCCTGTCTCAATATAGTTCACAGATGACTTGTTTTATAGAGGTATACATGTAAGTATTTGGGGATAATTCATTTTCTAAACTTTTAAGAATGTCTTTTCAGGGAACAAAATAATTAGTACAAGCATTAAAATACATTCTGAATCAAATTTTGAGGCAGGCAAAGTGCAGAGTCTGTCTATTTTGTGTGTGAGGAATCACATTTTTAAATATTGACTTTGCCATAAACCAATGTATAGAAGCATTCCATATAAAACAATTGTGACATGGCCTTCAAATTCTATAGGATCCAGAAGAAAATAATACATTTTTCAGGAGCAATTAATTCTTGTCTAGCAATTTTCATCCTTCAATAGCATAGTTTTTCTCTATTTCTGACAAATATATTTTTTCAGAAGCTTCTTTGCAAGCCAAACTTCAAGGAAAAAAAATAGGTAGGAACAAAGGAAATTCTCAGTCAGAACTTACATTATAATGTGTCTACAAGGGTATATGTAAATTATATAATACATATCCTGTACTAATATATCTCAATTACATTAAAAATATTGCTTGCATGAAATTTAAAAATATGTATATTGTAGTTTATGAATATAATAAATTTGAAATTGAAAAGTATTATAATTTAAAATGCACATTTTAAAATAAACCTGAATATGCATACATAATTTAAATAAAATTTGAAGATAAGAAATATACACTGGTATTCAGATCATTTTTTTAGTTCCCTATTAATTAAAATCCTCAAGGTCTTACTAATAAATTTCTTTACAATTTTGTTCATTATTTGTGCTTAAACAGCCATTTTAAAATCTTTTCTTAGAACTTAAAACTCATTTTCTTTGGATACTATGTTAAGTTTGTTTTAATATACAGTATCAAACAAAAACATTTCATTCTGTGTCTCCTCAGCAAGCACAGGTTTTGGACAATATGTCTGCCTTGTAAAACAAAACTAATCAACTATAATTAATTATAGGCATATATTAAGTGCATATACATATAAACACCTGTGTTGTGTGTGTACATATGTATGTATGTGCATATATATGTATATACATATACATATATATTAAATCACCAAAAATAACTTCAAGATATACATAGATTTTATTTCCAAGTATGTGTGTAATATATACTTTCTCAATCATTGGATATAAACTAGTTACTAATAAATGAAAATCAGAAAATTAATAACAGAATTTGATTATAAACAACTAATGTATTAACATTATAATGAAAATTTACAATGTATTTAACTAAAACAAAGTATAATATATAAAGAGTAGTGAGATTCAACAAACTCAGGCTCAGAAGAAAAATCTTCTCAGTAAATATTAGAAAATCTGTCAGGAGTTTTTTTTCTCCACCTTAATTTCATTTCTTAGCACTACAGAATAACTTAAAGTTTGGGAGGTGATGTGTTCTTCAAGAATTCTTGTCTCAGATTCAGAGCTATTATTATTAATGAGTGTCTCTTGGGGTGGGAGGGACTCAAACTAGATATTGGAGAATTTGGAGGCATTTTAAATAAGTGGAAGAAAATAGAAAAATTTTACTATTCAAAAGTAGGAGAAAGAAAAATCAGTAAAATTTCATCTTGATTAAAGCTAACAGATTATTTTTTAGAGTAATAGGACAGCAGTTTAAACAATGAAGGTAACAACAGATAGGACAACACAGAATTCCAATGTGGAGAATTTGATTTGGTTCTGAAGTAAATGAGATGGACCAAGTATCCCTTTGGAGACTGAGCAGAGAACAATTCCAGTAGAGGCTGGCTGTAGTCAAAGCATGATTGGTTAAATACATAGGTGATTATAAATAATGTAATATTTGACAAGTGACTGAACACAAAGAATTCTGGGACTTGCAAATTACTGGAAATTTTAAGATTTTAAGTAACTTAACTGAGCCAATAACTTTACACAACATATTTTCTCCATGAAGCATGCTCCTCATTTTCCCTTGTCTGCTGATTATTTCAATGGTAGCAATTTTACAAACATTCCTAGTTTCAAGTGCCAAGTTAGCATCCATAAGCCTTATTCTTCTGAGCTATGGAGGAGAATAATAATGTTTATCCCTAAGACTTACATTGGATATAATTTACCATATGATCTCAAGTAATTAGCATAATACACAAAATATTATACACAATAATTGAGCCTCAGAATTACAAATTTGTTCTTTGGTGATATATATCTATCTCATTTTAAATGATGTTAACTATATCAAAGTAATAACAGGTAACTTCTATTGAACAAATACCATAAGCCAGTCATTGGAACTACAATATAATGTATGGATATGTAAATACCCATTTTACATGTGAAAAGGCTGAAGCTAAGAGAGTTTGAGTGACTTTTTCAATATTACAAAATTAGTAAGCTCTACTAATTTTGTAATATTAAGTTATAGAGCTTGAATTTGAACTCCGAGCTACTGGGCTTGCACACTATGTAGAATCATATACACTACACTTAAAATTTTATTCAGTTTGGCTTATAAGATTTCTGAACTGTATCCATATGTTTCCCGTCTAATGTGTACCTAATGACTCCCACATAAAAAGTGTTCAATGTGTTAGTGGAATTCAATTTAACTTGGGGTCAAATAGCAATGAGCTGCTGCACTTCTTTTTCCAAGGCAGAGGTAGTTAGACATTGATCATCTACTCTGGACTTTCTTTTGATATTACAAAAATGATTCTATACAAGTGACAAGCATTGAATAAGTATACAGTTATTCAATGTATACATATAAAACTCTTAACAGTTTTATATGTTAAGAGGCCAATATCATGATAGTATTTTGCAAATGGCACACTTAAGTAATTTTCTTTTACCCCAGAACTAAGCCTCAATAATACAAAGAAACCAGGTCAATTTAATGATTTATTCAAATAGATCAAATACAAAGTAAAACACAAATTTCTTCGTTAAAAAAATAAACAAAAACTTATTTTAAAGTGACGAATAATTGAGAAACTTATCTGTAAACATGAATTCTCAATGCTTACTAACCCTAAATATAGATCTTGTAGTTCTAAAATTATATTTAACCAACTCTTAAATGAAGCATAGATCTTTACTTTTTTATTAATCTTCAAATATTTGGTTTAATGACGTGAAATTATTTCCCTTTGTCTTATTTGAGAATTTCTCATGATGCTAAAGTCATTTATCTTTTAATGATATAATTTAATATTATGTGGAAGAATCCTATAATATATCTGACACTAGGTATCTGGAAAACACCATAAAACTAGTTCAACAGTTGCTTTTAAAAGACACATAAATTCTCAATATTTTAAATAAAAGAAATAGTAGCTGTTTATTGAGAGATAAAGTAAGTCAATTCTGCTTATCAGAGTTTAAGAATACTAAAATAAAAAAACAGATTCCAGTTAATCCAATTAATTTTGTAGAAAAAAAGGAGAGTTTTCCCACAATAATGATTGAAGCCATAAAGTTTCAGAATGACTGTAGATTGTAAGATTGTAATATATATATTTTAAAATTATAAATTCCCCTTTATTCATTAACATATAAACCTGGTTAATTAAATTTTAATAAGGATACCAGAGGAGCAATCCTGTCAAATAAGTTTATATTATATCTTTGACTTTTTTAGTTGTATGCATTTAATTTTCAGTTAATGAAACAGTTTCTTTTGTCTATTTCTTATAATATTATTTTACATATGAAAATTATCCTAATGAGAAAAATGTTTATAAAATGAGAACATGTTTATAAAAATACTACTCTCTAGTCTGTAATTTTAAACCAGATATAAAATAAACAGTTAGTATGCTGGGGTTTTGAATAGAAAAATTACCCTTAAAATTGTTCCAAGTGGCCCATGAATGTGCAGTAAAAAATTTTATTCATTTAATGGATAACAAGGGTGAAAGAAATTCCCATATTTCTTTTGTGCTTTAAGTACCAATCAGTTGTGTGAACTGTAAATCTTTCCTTACATTTCGTTTTCACAGTGCCAAGTCTGCTCAGGAATTAAACATTGCTCTCAGAGGCACCCTCAAAGTGTGTACCCTACATCTTTGATTGTATCCATATGCTAGTAAAGAGCTGTTTCAATGGATATAGAACATAACTCTTCCATCCACAAGAAAAATTTGCACCTAAAAAAATTATTCAAGGCAATGCTAAAAAATGATAGCTCTTAATGGACTGTCTGTTCCTTCTTCATTCTAAAATTTTGTGTTACTATATTTTACTATCATGAGACTTTATGTCCTTGAAATCCAAATGTTCTAGTTAACACTATAAATCAAGATCCAGAGACTATTGAGCAAGTTACTGACGTTAAAATATCAAATCATTTGGTTTAACAACTGTCATTATTATATTTTTTTCAGAAAAATATGGTTTTGGAGATCATGCTTGCAGAACATACTCATGATTTCAAACCCACACAATATTTTAATTCCATAAGGTGTGTGGGTGGTTATTTCAAATTGACATAGTTTTGTGTTATTTTTTACATGCAAAATTATTATCAGATCCAGGGGGAATTAAATATTCTGGATGTGAAAAAAACCTCAGTGTTCTTGACTTATATTACCAATTTTTAAATACTGCTAAATTCTATCCATTTTTAGAAAATGAACAACCTTAGCATCAACTTAATAAAAAATAAAAATTGAATTTTGAGAAAACATTCAAAAGGAAATTCTTCCATTAAGTTGTTCGATGTATGTTATCTCTACTTGTATCAAAAAATTCACTTATACACAGTGAAAAAATATTTTATAAAATTTAAAGTTAACTTTTACATAGGTGAATATTTTTAGGTTAATTGTGATATATTTTGTAATACATTTCAATAATAATAATGTAACATTTTATAGAAGATTTAACCCTTATTTTTCAGTCATTGGATGTCAGAGGTAATCAGAAATTAAGTGTCTTGTCAAACAAGGTTATCACAATAACCTACCAAAAACCTAACTTATAATAATGTAGGATAAATTCAACAATTTTTAGTGTCTATTGTTATAAGTATACGAATGTATCTCATATTGTACCTGATATTTTGTCAGGTTATCATACATGTACACATTGTTTTTTGAATATTAGTGAATTTATAAAATCATAGAATTTTAAAACCAATATTTCAAACACTATTAGGGAAGATATTTTATACTATCATTGGCAGAAATGGAACTTCATATTGCAGATTACTGTGCTTTTCTATTTTAAAGATTAAACTTGTTTTCCTAATGTGTATGGGAAAAGAGAGTGTATATTCAGTGTTTTTTTTTATTGTTTTTGAATTCTAGGGAAAGGAATTAATTTCTTGATTTCCAATATTTTGGGATTTTTTTCCCCAAAGCTTTATTTTGTTACATCTTCTGTTGAATGCCCTTTTTATACTTTAAATGTAAATTTTCATTAAATTGTTCTATTTTATTGCACAAATTTCACAAATTTCAAGTCCTTGTTTATCAACATGGTGAAGCTTTTTAAAAATTCTCTGTAAGTCTGTAGACAATTAACTATCCAGAGCAGTCTTCCTCCCTGTGCATGAACCCTCCTCACTAGTCTGGAAAACAATATCACAGGTTCACCCCCAGACTATTCCAGGGCAGCAGTGCCACCAGAAAACCTATCTCTAAGTATCACTGGAGACGTGAGATTCCTTCTTTAAATTCTCAGGTACTAATTATCTCTTCATCCACTGTCCACTAAACAACCAATGTGTGCATCTGCCAGTACAAGAAGGTTGTGTCATCCGTGTTCCTAATCTTCCCAGTCCTTCTAAAATAACCAGTCATCTTTAATGACTAAACTACTTCCCCAAATTCAGATTCCATTTACTGAGATGTATTCAAGTCATCATCTTTACTAAAGTCCTTAATCATCTAAATGATTTTAAAAATAAATTTAAATCGTTGCTTTAAAAAATAGAATCAAAAATTTAAATTATATTCTATAATTTTTAAATTTGCAACTGGGTATTGAACCTGGTGTCTCAGGCATACCAGTAAGTTCTCTACCTTTGAACTATACCTCCAGTGCTCTACTATTTCTTAATGAATGTATCTTTGTTAGATTATTTAACAAAAAACAATTTTAGAATTTATGCATGTATTCTTCCATGCCCTGAGAATGTTGGCTGCTGGCAGCTTTCAGCTAATATCTTTTTTAATTTGTTTTTTCAGTTGACCACTATTGACAAATCTACCATGCCTGTGCTCAGGTCAACTCCTCAGGAATAACTCCTTGGTTTCTTCCAAATTTTTGTGGATATGGGATTTCTTTTTCCCAACTGAGACAACACTGCAAAGCCATCAAAGATCCAAAATGTCACTAGAAATTGACTGAGGGTTTGTTTGAGTAGTTTGCACCCCACCATCTCCCTTTGTCCAATTCAGTTTATAACCCTTTCTCATATATATTAATATAATATTGAGATCATTGTACAGTGAATTCTTAAACTTAAATCTGTATTTCAATCTATTTGATGGAAACCTGAACATAAAATACAGCAATTGCCAATATTAAACAACACTGGTACTATGTGTATTTTGACTTCCTATTATTATCCTCTCAAATAAACCATATTTGAAGGCAGGAAAAAATAACACACACAGGAGCTGTAAGTTAACAAAATAGCCTCATAGAACAAAAAATGTAGTAGTCACTACCAAGAATAGCATGAACCAATCACTATCAGTAGACTCACTTTATAACATAATAGAGAGTTGAACAGCTATTTATCAGTGTTACAAAACATAGAAGTACCATTCAAGAGTACATTTTAAACAGTAGTTTATCCAAATGCTTTTCAAAGAGACCTTACAAAAAAGAATAAAACCATTATCATCTAGCGGATAATTATCCAAATCAGTCTTCTAACTTTAATAAGGTACAAATTAAATATGTAATATTTAACAATGATAAAAACAAAAGTGAAAATATCCTTATGAAAGATTATGGGTTGTATAAAGTTGACATTCTGGTTTAAAGTAATTTCACAATTTAAGGATGAAATAAAATGTAGATATATAATAAAAACTATGTTTTAATTATGTAGATACATTTATAGTTAATAAATACATTCAAATGTAATACAATAATAAAAATATAATTAAACCTAAGTCAAGAATGATTTTAAAAGTCTGATATAACAAATAAAGTATAATGTTGAAAAAGTTAGCATAATCTCAGTCTAATTATAAATGACTTTTTTAATTGTAAATTTCTTTGAGAAAAAAATTAATGAGGTTCTGGGCCCAGAATAAAAATCAGTGGATTGATAATCCATGTCCTTATATAAAGCTGGCTGCTCAGAAGTAGTTAATCTCTACATTTTCTTGGAATATTACTATAAAGTAAAGTATCAAAATAAATATCTTTAGATATCTAAGAAGTTATAAATGAGACTATATAAATACTGAGAATGTCTTACAAAGATAGATATTTTAGAATAGGTTATAGTAACAGTAACATACCACGTAAGAATTACCTTTCTTTATTTCTTCTCTGCTATTTAGGATATTACATGTTCAAAATAACCAAACATATTAATGAATTCCATTGTAAATAGCTTAAGACAGCTAATTGTTGAAGTTTACTTTTTAACTTTAAAAATTTTACTTATATGTATACACACATTTAGTAAAGTATACATGACAATGCATTGGAATTACATTATAGTATGTTCTTGTAGGTTATTTTTTTTAAGTGTGTAACTTTTTGTAGATTCATTCATTAAACACATGAACATAAGCTTTCTTTTAAATTCCTTTATACATTTTACATATATCCATATTATTAGAACCTAATTTGCATACAATTTATCATTATTATACTAATATGATAATAGCATACTTTCCCAAAGCACACTTTTAAATCTTACACTGAAATACCCTGTCGTAATGCTGGCTAATATATTTCTAGACTGAATTTGAGGCACTCACTTACTAGTCCCATTGTATTCTCTGTCATCTCTTGGCTAAAAACTGCATTTTTTCTGATATTCAGTGTTTAAGACATCCTAATAAGCGCTAACTGAAAAATTTCTCAGTTAGTTATTGCTAAAGCTCACTTCTCTCTCCTTTTCATATTTGCTATAGAAATGATAGGATTACCAATTTGCTCCTAAATGAGTGTTTTCCCACCAGGCACATTACAAAATATGAGTATATTGGGAACATTTTAAATAATAAAAGAAGAATATAAGCATGTAATTTTTTTCATGTAACAATGCAGTCACAATTGATAAGTTAAAATAAGTTCTAGTACATACCAAGCTTCAGAAGCCTTTATCTGCTCATTATTACATCCTGTTAACATCATATTATGCTTTGCTCCTGCCTGCCTAATACACATAACTGTATTTTATCCTAGCTCCTGATCACTGGAATTTAATGAATCACATTATATTTTTCAAGCAGGCTGTCTTTTTCTGGGAAACAATACCATAGTTTATAGTTGAGTTTATGCTTTAATTAAAATCAAGGTTTGAGATATAAAACATTGACATACAGTCCAAACTAAATTATTTCTGTTTCAATTAACTTTAATTGCTGAAATCTATTCCTCTTAGATTCTATCTCTTCTGCATTGCCCTTATTGGATTCACATATTGTCAACTATCCTTTCCAAGTTATGAACAAATCTGTCATAAAAATTATAGTGAATTTCAATATTAAGATAGGTGCCTGCAAAAGGGTTTTTATTTTTTTTGGAGGGGGAGGGGTTACCACAGATTGCATTCAAAGGCGCTTAACCACTGAACTTCATCCCCTGCTCTTTTTTTTTGGGGGGGGGTATTTTATTTGAAGACAGGGTCTCACTGAGTTGCTTTGCACCTTGCCATTGCTGAAGCTCGCTTTGAATTTGATATTCTCCTGCCTCAGCCTCTTGAGTTGCTGGGATTATAAGCATGCACCACTGCACCTGGCTAAAAGGCTTTTTTAAGAAATACAATCTCACTTAAGTCATTCAAGGGGGACAACAATATGTTGGGATAGCAGAGGAATTAATGTGAATACTAGCTTTAACTCTAATTACTTTGGACAAATTAATAAGCATTTCTTAAGCCTTAAGATATTTGAAATAGGGACTATAAAATAATCGATAACATAGGCATTTAATATCTTTTAGGTCTATTCTAAACAATTTACATGTATTACTTAAACTCATGACAACTAAAAGACTGAAATTATTATATCTATATTTTCTAAATGAGTAAATGAGATAAGAATACCTGCCTTAGGGTCTGGTATTCTTATCTCAGTTGGTAGAGTGCTTGCCTCACATGCACAAAGCTATGGGTTCTAATCACGCACCACACACACACACACACACACACACACAAACACACACACACACATACTCACACACATAATAATAATAAGCCTCTCATATTCTTTAGAATTGCAGAGGAAACAGATTTTATTGATGTAAATGAAAAATATTCTTTCAGGACCAGGATATAACATGAACATCACACAAAAGAAAAATAATTTTGTTTCTCCTCCTGCTTCCCTTTTCATCTCCAAACACTCTTCATGTTTATGAATTTATATATAGGGTATATATTATATATATTTATATATAGGAGATATATATATATATATATATATATATATATCTCCTATAACACAGCTTCAATCTTCAGAGAGAAACAGAGAATCAAGGTGTCTCAGCATCACAATTTTGCAAAGCATTCTCGGATATTGAGGGGAAAAATAAATTAATAGAATAAAAAAGCTTGAACCCCTAGCACAGAAGACCAAACATGAAATTTCTTTAAGATGCACAAGTGATAGGAACAATATATGTACCAGCACCACCCTTCTTTTCATCTTTCAGGTGAAGACTCTCTTTAGAGCAAGACTTTGATACTAAAGCAAACAGATAGAAATTCTAGCAAAAATGTGTATATTTGGGTTCCTTCCAAGTGAACATATTGATCATAACCCAAAATAACAGTGTTTGTTTGCCATCATCTCAATATTCAATATTTACGGTTTCACAGCGTGCTTGTGTACAGGTGTGCATACAAATACACACACACACAGTGCAGATAGGAACAATTTCTCTAATGCAGGGATTCTGAGCATAAAATAGTTGTTAGTAAATACGAAGAGTAATAAATAAAGTGGTTATTAAGCAATTGAAAGCATCTTCAGAAGAAATTCCTAATAATTCTGCTCCTAAGATAAAAAAAAACACTTTGCTTTCATTAGTGTTAAAGTGATTCAGTACTAATGTCAGAATGGTTTTATAAACTATCCCTATAGTGTTCTTAAGCCAGAATACTACATTTACAGGTCCAGAAATACAATTTTATTTTCTATTTTTCTTCTTAGGTATTTGAAGTCTGGGACAGATTCTTACATAATGTAATGCGAGTCTTAGAATTGAATTTACAGAGTAAAATACATCAGTACAAGAAATATCCATTCATTTGTTCACCCAGTAACTAATTATTATATTATTACTTGTGTCAAGCCTTTTGCAGGGTTCTAGGAAAAAACCAACTGAAGAAAGTCATATCCCTGAATCAAGAGGCTCAGAGATTAATTTAAGAGGCCAATATAAAACAGAAACTGTAAAATAATGAGGAAAGAAGCAAAGTGAATATATGTACAGTTTGTGATATGGTATTTTTCTAACCATGGCTAAGGGCATGCTGTTGCATCTGCTTTGGTGAAGACTTCTTGAGGAAGGTTCTATTTGTGTTCTATCAAAAGATGCAAGTTGCTGAGACGGGCGAAATCTGTAGAGTAGACATGGGCAGTGCCAGAGCTGGCCAGGAAGAGAGCAAGAAGTACAGTGGACAGGAAAGAAAGAAAATCATTATATTTGTCAAATTATAAAAAGTGCCTCTGGAGCAATGATGAAGTGTGAAGCAGGGAGGGGTGGCACTCGGTGTCTACTGGGTTATAGTTCAATACCTTAGCATTGATACAAGAATCTTGTATTGTCTGCAGCTCAATCTCCTATGCTTCAGTACCCTCTATCTTTTAACTTTGGTCTCATCAATCATATTCAGTTACCTACTCCCTACACTGGGTTTTTGTCCATTGTGTCCCCTCCACCCAAAAACCTCCCTGCCACTTACTTAAAGCATTGTCCTTCAGATCTCAGCTCCAGTGCCCAGTTTTACAGTGAATATTCAGATAATTCTCTTCCCAGTGTTACATTTATTATATGATCTCACAGAAGGGCATTCTTTAAATTATAGTTGAATATTCTCTTCATGTTTATTGCATACAAGAATGACCTCCTCACTAGAGCATGCGCTCCCTGAGAACCAGTGCCAAATCTGACTTTGCTCTTTAGTTTTTTAATCTGGAGGCAAAAACAGAGTGAGAAGTCAATGAACATTTGCTTAAAGAATAAAATTATAGTTTCTGATATAGTGTCTGATCCAGTTCATGCACACATTATACATAACACAAAATACATAATGTAAAATATTTAATATATTTATTTAGTATGCACATGCTATTTAATATGCAAAAGGAAAAGATTTTTCACAATCTGCATGATAGATATTTATATTTCAGTTTTATTATTAAAAAACCCCTAATTTTATTGAAGGTAGTAGTTGTCTGATTAAAATATTTTATTCTTTTGTCTTTCTTGCATTTCCTTGTAACGCAGGCTATCCAAGTGTGTTGTCTGAGATTTCCTGGTAAGTTTCTTAAAGGCAGCTGACTCAGCTGAGTAGTCTTTATTTATTTATTTATTTTTATGTTCCTCCTCATGCTTTTTCTTTAGAGCTACTTAAAACTTGCACATTATATTCTAACTTATTTTGGATTATGAAGTATCCATAAGAATAGGAGCCATAGGTCAGAATTTGACAACAAAACGATACAAAGAAACTGGACCTTGTAGATCCTGAGAGTCATTTTACCAGAATCCCTCCTTCTACTTTAGTAATTATTTATGTGAGAAATAAACATAGACTGATATTAAGAAACTTAATTCAGCTTAAATGAATATCTGCCCTGTAATAGGAAAAAATGATGGAGGAGAAACCAGTAAGGGGATATTTTAAAGAGTCAAGTAGTGATTTAATGATTTTCTAGATTAGTAAAGAAAGATGTGCTAACTACAAGAGCTTCATGAAGAAATGACCAAAAATACAATATGATTTGTCAATTTGTGAAAGCATTGAGGGACTCATTAATTGTATTGTTTTCTAAGAGAATCATTACAGTGATACAGACTTCTAAGGATATACACTTTTTGGATAAATATGAAGCTTTTAAAATATGTTGAAATTAAAATAATAGTTGGTTGACAAATAAAAGTATTCTACGTTTGCATTTGGAGTGCTAGAACCTACTAAACATGGCATGTCAGTTCATGACAACTTTTCCCAAAGATTTTGACCAGCAATATAAAGAGGAGTTTAGTTCAGATAAATACCCTGCCTGGTAAAACCGTGCTCACTAGTCCTCTTGAGAAACTGCTTCTGTATTTTTTAGGTTCTTTTTTATTGAGGTTAAATTCACATGGCATAAAATTAACTACATTGAAGTGAAAAATTCAGTAGCATTTGGTACATTCACAAGGCTGTACAGTCATCTACTCTATCAATATAATCCATTGTGACCAGTGCGATGGATGGACAGTTAACTGACAGGCGATGAGCCGGATTGAAAAAATTAATTAGAAATTATAAAAATAAGAAAAAAGGCTCAGTGATTAGAGAAAAGCAGGGGCTCTGTCAGATGAACTAGCACCGATGGAGACTGGATCTAACAACTAAATGGAAGCCTCACAGTTAGGTAACTGTATGGGTTGGTACATCAAGGGGAGTCAGTGTGAAGAATTTCTTCAAGAAAAGAAGAAGAATATGGCAAAAACAACTTGTTTGGGGCTTAGCATGTTACTTCACCTCCAGGCAGCTACATTTGAATGTAGGGCTGCTTGAGCCAATGGGTAGGGTGTCAGCATAATTTGAGCGGTTTCCACTCAGTGGATTCACTGAGAATTCCCAGAAAAGGTATCCTTCTGCCTTGGGATGCCTCAAACAAACTCTTAATTCATTCACTGCCCCCAACATCTATCTATCTCTAAGGGTTGGGTATAGAGCTCATTTGGTAGAATGCTTGCTTTGCATGCACAAGGTCCTGGGATCAATCTCCAGCACTGCCAAAACTAAGAAATGTCTTTCTTATTCCAAAATAAATCCCCATAGTAATTCAACATTCACTCCCGAATTTTTATCCTTTAACAGCTGCAAATTACCAATCTGATTCTATCTTCATGGATTTATCTTTTCTGCATACTTCATATGAATGGAATAATATATTATATGTCCTTTTATATCTTCTTTTAGTGGAGATTAATATTTTAGAGGTTCACCCAAATTGTAGTATATATCAGTAATTCATACCCTTATATGGTTGAATGTTCCTTTACTCCTTAAACTCTCCTCTTGATTTATATGAGTAATAACATGATTTTTTTTCCTTAAAATTATTTTATTTTACCTAGATCCATCAAGTTCTCCACTGCTGTAGGTATAAAGTATATTTATTTCCTACCTCAATGTCTATGCTTAATGCCATGCTAGTAATCTAAGGTCCCATCCTCTACCACCACAATTTGAATATTCAGACTTTTCCTATGCTAACATAGATAGTTTTTATTCTATATTTTCCAATGAATCGCATATATTATTTCTTGGAAAAATGCACTGTAATAACTTCTTCTGCCAATTAAATGTTTTTGAGAGAGTATGTCTTATTTCCATGTCAACTGAAAGCTTATTATGGGGAGAAATAATGGAACTTATTTCTACATCACACTATATATAGTTTCATATACATTGCAAATGATTATAGGAAAAGTACAATTTATACACTTTTACAAATATTAAAATTACTTTCCTATTTATGAAGTAGTTGCACATATTTCACCTCAGTTTACTTGTTTCCAATAAGGTAGGCAAGTCGAGGCTAATATTTTGTTTGATTCAGACTTAAATTCTGATCTAGAGATTAATTTTTGATAGTAAATGGCAGGGCTGAGGTTGAAAACAAGTTTCCACTTATTTGGTGGGCATGTATCTCAGTCCAAAAGCTTGGTATAGGGAATGTATAATTGATTTCCTTTTTCTTTTTATTTTTTAAACTTAATTTACTCTGAAGGCTTTTTGACTTAAATACTATAAACTCAATTAAACTGAGATCAAGGGACAAGATATACATGGTAGTAGTTGTGAATTACTATTTGTTCTTAATTTCATACCATTCTGAAGCTAGCTTCAGGGATTTCCATTATTTTATTGATGGTCTCCATAAATAGCTGCTTACTTATCTCTGTTCCTATCCATAGAATTCCCTCAGATCTCATGGTTTAATATCACTTCCCAAGCCCACTCTTGGGAAAGTCTGACCTTTTAGTCCTTCCTCCATGTGGAAACACACACACACAAAAAAACAATTTTCAAGCACCTCAGTTGCTTAGCCACCTGAGGGGACATTTCCGATAGTGTGTTGCAGGCTGATGTACTTCAGGCATTTGAAAAGGTTTGTGTTAACAGCTCATAATCGTATCTTGAACATGTGGTATGTATCCATAGGCCTAGTACCTAAAAATGGACCTACCAGCATTTATACAACAATTTCTTCTATTTGAATTTCCACATCTCCTTTCTCTCGTGGATTTTTTTTCACTGCAAACATGTATGATAGAGGATCATGGTGGGTAGAAAGTTTGTTCATCTCTAATGAACATTTTTTCTAGATTTTTATTCTAAGCCATTAGTTCTTCTTAGTATTCTGGAAGGATAAACTTTTAAAACCCTAAGTCCAGAAGAAGAATACCGCCTTCTGTGTTTTTGCTGCGGAATATCTTCACATATACAATGAACTAAATGTTCTTTAAGAAAAGGGTACCAATTGAACTATTGAAAGAAGACAGAAATCCATCACAATTAATATAATCAGTATTTCAGATTTATTGAGCCTTAAGCTAAGATCTAACATTAAATTGCCTTTGCTTCTTTGTTGAAAATCAGATGATGTGATATGTGTGGGTTTGGTTCATGCTCACAGATCCATAGATCTGTATCTATTCTTTTTCAACACCATGTTGACTTGTTATTATAGTTCTGTAATAAGGACTAAAGTCAGTAGTGCCAAACTTCCAACATTGTTCTTTAGTATGTGACTATTCAAAGTCTTTTTGATTTTCCATGAAATCTTTAGAATTAGTTTTAGAGTACTAGCAAAATAATTTTCTGAGATTTTGATTGGTAAAATCTGTACATTAAGCTGACAAGAGCTGACATCCTGCCAGGCACAGAGGCACATGCCTGTAATTCCAGTGGCTTGGGTGTTTGTGGTAGGAGAATCACAAATTCAAAGCCAGCCTCAGCAACTCAGCAAGGCCCTAAGCAACTTAGCGAAAACCTACCTCGAAATAAAATAAATAAATAAATAAATAAATAAATAAATAAATAAAAAGGACTGAGGATGTAGCTCAGTGGTTAAGTGCCTCTGGGTTCTATTCCTGATTACCCACCTCCCTGCACCTCAGAAAATAAATGATTGACATCTTATCAATACTAAGTCTTCTAATTCATGAATATGGAAAAAATATTGATTTTGTTCATTAAAGTTTATTAAATTTATGCATCTAGGTCCTGAACATACTCTGTTAGAATTAGGATTATAAGTATTTAATTTGTTAATGCTACATAAATATTACATATACACATTTAAATATATCAATTATTTTTTCATTACTTAGGTAAAATAGGCCAATTTCTTAAGAGATACAAACTATCAAAAGTTGCACAAGATCTTAAAATCTTAATAGCTAATGCCTGTTAGAGTATTTGTGACAATAATTTATAACCTTTGAAAATCAAAACATACTGGCTAGTGGTTTTATTGGTAAATGCTACCAAATACTTAAAGGAAAAACAATAGTGGTTATCCACAATCTCTTACAGAAAATAAAGGCAGAGATACATCTTTCAAAACATCATGTTGCATATATTTAAAAATAAGCAAAGCAATGTGGTAACTCCTGTCATCCCAGAAATGTGGGAGGTTGAGGCAGAATGATCACAAGTTCTAGGCCAACCTGTACAACTTAGACCCTGTCTAAAAATAAATGAAATAAAAATGGCTGATAGTGTAGTCTAGGCTCAATCTCTAGTACAAAACAAGAAAAAACAAACAAAATCAAAACTATATTTTGCTGGGATATAAGAAAGCACTTAAGTTGTGTATTTTAATCTTGTGTCCTTAGACTTTGCTACCAGACATATTTATTCATGTCAGTAGTTGTTCTGTTTTCTCCCCTATATTGAAAATCATGTAATCTGTGAACAAAACAGTTTTATTTTTTATTTTTTACTTTCTAATAGGATTATCCAGTTGTCTTCTCTTGTATTTTTTACACTAGAAAAAATTCTAGTATGATGAAGAATAAGAGTGTTCAAAGAGCATGCACATGAATTTTTCAATCTTTATGGAAAATGATGTCAACTATTTTGGTTTGGTTCTGAAATATCCCTGACAAGCTCACAATTTGAAGACTTGATCCCAATACTGCAATGATCAGAGGTGTTTTTTTTTTTTTGAAAAGAGTGTGCATTATGAGGGCTCTAACTTCATAAGGGGATTAATCTATTTGCTGTAGTAATAATCTGATGGACTACTGGGAGGTAGTGGAATCTGTAGGCAGGTGGGGCATGGTTGGTGGAAGTAGGTCACTTGGGTAATGCCCTAAGGGTCTGTATCTTGTCCCTGGTCTTGTCTTTACTTCGAATATTTTAAAATTTCTCTGGAGACTTTTCCTTTAATCTGCATATTATTTAAAAACAATCTTTAGTCTTGAAATATTTTCAGGCTCTTTTTTCACTTTTTAAAATTTCAGCTTAGTCCCATTGCAGTCTGAAAACATATATTGTTCCTGTCCTTCTGAATTTCTTAGGATATATTTCAGCCTTCAATATCGTCTATCATGATGAATATTACATTTGATCTTGAGAAACCTGTGCATTCTGTTGTAAGATGGGTTATTATGTAAATGTCAACTAGATTAGGTAACATTATTTAAATCAACTATGCCTTCACTGATTTTCAACTTTTTGATCCTTCAATTCTGAGAGAGGGATGTTGTTGCTCACTGAGTCATCAGTCTTGCCTCTCGGGAGGTAAATTGACTTTTCTTTTGTACTACACACCTATTTAAGTTTTAGGCTTTTTTTTTTAACATCTCTTTAGTTAATTGACCCTTTAATTATTATATTCTACTTCTCTCTGTGTTTATTTTTTTCCTACTATGGTAAATGCCAACTTCGTTGTTAGTAAATTAAACATTAATAGTAAGTTAAAGCTTACTATTGTATGGTATTGAACATTTTAATAATAAAGAAAATTTAGAAATTAATATTTTCCTTCAACAATCCCAGTATTTATAAAGAAGTTTCCAGAGTATAAGGTTTAAGAGATCAGTAAACAGGAATATATAAATGAGATAGTAGACTAGGCACTGATACCTCTTTTCATTGAGGAAGTCAGA
The DNA here is from genome assembly GCF_052094955.1 of Ictidomys tridecemlineatus. Taxonomy (NCBI): domain Eukaryota; kingdom Metazoa; phylum Chordata; class Mammalia; order Rodentia; family Sciuridae; genus Ictidomys; species Ictidomys tridecemlineatus. The sequence goes on along the minus strand of NC_135483.1, from coordinate 151,367,432 downwards.
AGTATCTTAGACAAATGAATTTTTAAGAGGTAGAACTTCAGTGAAACATATCAATAAAAATTTCATGAATCACTTGTCAAGACTTGCTAGTTGCAAAATTATTATTCATCATTTCACCCAGGTGTACTGAACAACAAATGAACTGTGAAACACAGTCACATATTAAAGAAACATATATGAATGGATAACTTATGAAAAAGAATTTTTTCCATTACACATATCATTTATTTTCATTATTATTTTTAAAAATAAAATTTGAGTATAAGCCTAATCTGCTTTATCTGTGTCAATAGTATGGTTTAACAACATCAATATGGTCAATGTCGCTCAATTTAACTTATTTAATAGTATACAACATGTGTTGCACTTCATGAAAGAAGTCATGACTGCTAACAGACTAAATAATTAGATGAAATGACCTTATTAGTAACATGTAAATTCAATTATCTATATTGATTTGAGTTAATAAACAGAAAAATGTGTGGAAGCAATAAAGTGTACTAAATGTTTTTAAAACACTACTCCTAATTTTTTTTCTGATGGAATGCTTAAGTAATGTCATCTAAATTATTTAAGTGTTCACTGTATATTGTATAAAATTTTATGAATGTATATATATATATATATATAGTGTGCAATATATTCCTACACAACATCCCAGTTACATATAAAACTATTTAAATTTATAAATACAACAGTGTATTGGATTATGTAATATAAAAATAGAAAGGTAAAAAATATTTCTTTGAGAGACTTTTAAATTTAATTTTACCTAAGCTAGAAGTATATTATAATTGGTATAAAATAAAAGAACTGTTAAAAAACATGATATTAGTGAGAGAAGGAATTCAGATACAAAGTACTACTAAATAAGTATAAAAGCTAAAAACCAAAGTTTTATTTATTTCTTAAAAATTTGTAACACATTAATTTCTAGTTCTTATTTTTTGTATTTATGGAGATATATAGAAACACAAAAATCATATTTTCATTAAATAAATTCAATTACAAATAAACATAGTTTCCTATGTTGTTAATATTACTAATTATTTTTTCATAAGGAAAACATAATGCTTAATATTTATGTATAGACTATCAATTAGAAAAATCTTGCTTTAGCAGGTAGAAGTACAAAATTGTTGATATTATGATCATTTTCATTTATATATTTTTTCAAAGAAACAATATTTAAAACAGACATACACACATATAATAACAAGAAGTATTATCTTCCTATTTTATACAAAATATAGATTGTATATTATCTTGTGTACAAATACAGCTTATATATATACAAATACACAAAATAATTTCTTAGTTATAATGGCTAAAGGTATAAAATTATATATAGTAAAAATTAATTATCCTTCCAATTATTTTTCCTATAGTTAGGTTTCACATCAATATTCACAATGAATATAAAAAGTTTTCACTGGCAAAATAAAAATTAGATGACAAAAATTTATTCTAAAACTATAAGTAATAATAAATTAAGAATGTCTGTAAGATAAATATCATTCATAGATCTTAAACATTTCTAAAGCAGCAATATTAGTTTTAATAATACTATTAAAACAACTTATTATTATGTTTTATAACAGAAATAATCACTTTCAGCATAGATTTTTTAGCATTTATAAGTCTATTAACATTTTCATTCAAGAAAATGGTTTCTTAATCATTTAAAGTAGGGAGGTCTAGAATGAGAAGTTACAGAAAACTAGACTAAAGCAAAATAAAACATATTATAAAAAGATATTATAGTATCTAGGATTGGTAGTTTTTGATCACAGATTGATAGAATCATCTCAAATTTTTTTCACAAAGAAGTATCAGTTGGTAATTTGTTGGAATTAGGTTTTTAGCTTCAAAATAACGAAGTGAAGCATGAAGCCAAGTTTTATTTCAATAATTTTTGTCAGTATATCACCTAAATTAAATTGTGGTATGTTGGTTGTGGTGTGCATACCTGTAATACCAGTGACTCTGGAGGCTCACGGGAGCATTACAAGTTTGAGGACAGAATGAGCAATTTAGCAAGACACTCTCGAAATAAAAAAAAAAAATTAAAAAATTAAAAGGACTGGAGATGCAGCTCAGTGGTAGAGCATTCATGGTTTCAGTCCTCAACACACACACACACACACACACACACACACACACACAGTAAAGAAAATTTTAAGAAAGTGATGATACTCTCAGTTATTACAGAATGGCATTTACTGAACTTAGACTAAACTGTATTTCACGAAATGTATGAAGTTAAACAACAAGTTCACAGAGATATAATTTGTGAAAGTTGAAGGTTGATTTGGATTCCTTAATTTTGACTGAGTTCACTGAGTTTGAAAATGTCCTCAAAGACTATAGAACTCACTTTGACCCAAAAGTCAAAGGACTGTTTCCTGTAAACAAGTAAAATATAATAATAACTGCTATTAGCTGAATTTTTGTCCCCATAAAAATGTTTACTATCTAATCCCAGTATTTGTGGGTGTAAGTACACATAGAAAGTGTCTTTGCAGACATAATCAAGTTAAAATGAGGTTAAAGCCAGTCCTAATCTCATGTGATTACTGTCTTGTAGGAAGAGGGAAATTGGTACTCATATACAAAAAGAAAACTGCATGCTGCAATGGAAGAATAGGTGTAATTTACAGAGGTGCAAAACAAGAAAAAGGAAGGATTGCCAGCACCGTGGGAAGCTGAGAGAAAGACACAAAACTGCTTCTCCCCAAAAACTTCAAGACAGCATCGCCTGCTAATACTTCTTATGGACTTCTGACCTTCAGAATAAATTTCTGAGTTTTAAGCCAATCAATTTGTGGTATTTTGTTATGGCAGCCCTAAGAAACTAACAGGAAATCAAACAGACCTACAAAACACTCCACGGAAACACAGATTACAGATACTTTTCAAGTACATTTGGAATATTTCCCAGGATAGTTTATATATGAGGCCATCAAAAAGTCCCCAATAAAATAAAAAATGTTGTTTTTATCAAACAAAATACATTTCTTCTTCACACAGAAACAAAAGTAGAAATAACAGGAAAAAAATTGGGAAAATTTATAAATACATGGAAATTAAGTAATAAATTCCTAATTAGTCCAAGGTTCAAAGAAGAAATCACAAAGGAAATGAGAAAATACTTTGATGTCAATGAAAACGAAGGCAAACATACCCAAACTAATGGGATGCAATTAAAACAGTGCTCAGAGGGAAATGTGAAGCTGTAAATCCCCACATTAGGAAAAAAAAAAATCTCAAGTCAATAACATAAACTTCCACATTATGACACTTGAAAAAGAAGAGTCAAATAAACCCAAATCAAGCAGAGAGAAGGAAATAATATAGATTAGTGTGGAGTTCATGAAATAGACAACAGAGAAAATACAACAGAGAAAAATTAACAATACTGAGTTGGTTCTTTATAAAGATCAGTGCAATGGAAAATTCAGAGTGATCAAGAAAAAGAGAAAGAAGGTTCAAATTACTAAAAATCAGAAGCACAATGGGGGACATTACTGATGATGTTACAAAAATTAAAAGAATTATAAGGGAGTACTGTGAACAGTTATGTACCAAAAGGCTCTCAAAAGTCAAAGAAAAAAAAGAATCACGAAGTTACCACTACTGAATTAACATTTTACATGATGTAATATAACCAAACTAACATTATTGTACTACTCATTTGTTCAGTATCATTTTATTTCTTCAAAGAATTTTATGACTCAATATCATAGTAAGTTAATTTCCAATTTTTTAAAAATTACACATGTAAGTTTTATCAAAACAAAAATTGTGGGTTGTTCATGTTTCTCAGGATCTTGCTCCAATGCATGTTTTCAGAGAAACAAGTTTTCTATGATAAGCAAGTTTCCAAAACTTCATCCTTCACAGTTAGAATCTGTCCCTGGAAGTAGTCTTTGTCAAGTTGCTCATGACTAGACTGTATCCTATTTTTTATATCAGGGGTGGCATCAAAAACTTCTAAATTCCTTACCAAGGTAATTGTGGAATCGATTTCCTCCCCTATCCTTATTTTTCTAAAAATTTGGGTCACATTTTTCTCCTATATGCAACTAATTAATATTAGGATAGAACAAGGACTTGGTATTCTAAGGAAGAGATTCTACTTACTAAAGTTATAAATAGATTGGACTACATTTAATACACTCTGATCCAGAACAGCACAGGTGAGTCTGGGAAACATGAAAGCAAGAACATTTATTTCTTTTGTCTTTTCTCTTTAATTTTTAACTTCTTTCTACACCATTTCATGAAAATAATATGAACTCATGGTTCATGATAGGAAAGCTTGAAAATTTGGAAAGATACTCAAGACAAAAAATCTAATTTCACCTGATACCAATGCTGTTAACATTCTACTACTTTTAGTACTCGTTTCAATTCTCCCATTTCGCTACTACACACATACTCACACAACAATACACTCATGGATACTCGCATACATGATTTTGTATAGATTACCCTTCTCAATTAGCCTGAAAATCATGTTTCCTATCCCATGGAGATACTTAAAAATCATTAAAAGCATTAATCAATAGTCCAATATATATTACTATTGTATATCTCTAATCAGAATTTTTCTTCTTTCATTTATTAGTTCCTATGAAAGCTAACAGAAATAAGATAATAGAAATATCTTATCCCAGATATCCATAATGTGTAATCAAAGGTGAGTAAACCTGAAAATGGAAAGACAGCAAGGCTGAAGTTTTATCACTGGGATCTCAATGTAGTTGCTTACCTGAAGTTTGGAAATAAGGATGTTGATTTGGGCTTCAGTACATTATAAAAACATTCCATGTCAAGGTACCCACCTGCAAGTTCAGAGCCCAGTTTGGTAATATGCCCCAGGATGTTTATCTTCCACACTTCTTCTCCCTCTCAGATCAGAATAAGGGATGTTTAATTCTTGATTCATCTCTTTAATGTTATTTCATAAAATTAATGGACTTCTCATTGATTTTTTTTCTTAATCTGAGGAATAAGGCTTAATTCTTATAGGCTAATTAATGGCATTTTGTTTTAGAAGGACACAGCATTTGGAATATTGTTAAATAAATTACCTTTTTTATCTTTCAAATTATAGATAATCATATAGTTAAGTCATATCTCATGTCTGCATGTTTAAATCCACTCTGCACGAAGCTCTACCCTGATCTTGGTACTGAGAGGAATGTTCATGCTGCATTGTCCAGATTTCTATATATCCTGGCTTCCAATTGACCTCACCCTCTCAATAAATTTAAGAAGCATTTTTTATCTTTTTAAAAATATATATATATATCTTTTAACTTGAAAAAAATTAGGTAAATATTTGTGTCTGCATATAAGGTGCTCCAAAATTATGCTATAGATTAAATTGCTTTACTTATTGGTAACTTTGAGGACTACTTTGTATCTTGTTACAGATGTTAGTTTTCCTCTTACTATTTTTTATTATAAATCTTATTAAATATGTGTTATATATTGTGAGATTCTAGACAAGAATATAAAAACTATAAAATATAATTCTATTGTGTCCTCTTTTATGACAGCAAAAAATACTAACACTTTGGAAGCTAAGCCTCAAGTCAATGGCTACAGCATAACTGCCTACACAAGGATCTTTAAATAACACACAGTAATGAGAGTCTTTTCCAGAGACACACTGGATACCTGTACTACCAGAACTATCTAAACTTCTCTAATAAATTAATTTAGATCACTTTTTAATTACATACTTCCAATTCCCTGAAGAGATGCATTTTCTGGATTTTAACAATATTCTTCTTTTCATAGTGTTTCTGAAATGGAAGTAAATTAAATAAATTATCCAAGGAAAATATTATAATTATATTTAACTAAAAAATTAATAATAAATATAATATCTTGATAAGAAAGTTTGAAAGAGGCTTTTTGCTTAGTTTGATATTACTTATATATTTATCCATCAGTAAAAATTTGTAGAGTTAAATTTCAATTATTTATATTTTTAACTACAAACAATTCAAGCTTCTTTTTAGTTAAACAAAAATGTTTCAATTTTTTGTCTCCCATTAGTTGTCAGGAACTAGGAGGTGAATCTATAGCCAAATGTAATTGGATACAGTCAGTGACTTGTGTACCTATGTTTTTTAAAATTTTTAAATAAATTTAAATTTTCTGATTGCTGATGGGATTTCTTGAATTTGTTATGGAAATCTTTGCATGCCTTTGGAAAAGTTTTGTATTTATTGTTACATTTCAATTTTGAGAAGAGTTGTTTCAGTGTTAGAATGAAATTATACTTAAAAATATTGTTTCTGTGCATATAAGATACTGATCTCACTAGTTTGAGAGGCTGGGAAAAAATCAGAATGAATAGGGAACATATAGTAGAGGTTTCAGGACCTGCTAATAATTAAAAATAAGTTGTTGAAATAATCTCCGATTTCCCTTTTTGCTTCTAACAATGGAATTCTCTGCTATCTTCAGTGATTGTACTTTAGGATATTGTTGAGCTTCTAATACTTTCCATAGACAATGCCATCATATCAAAAGAGAAACTGCAGTGAACAGAGCTGAGGCATTATGTTTAAGAAGAAAAGAAAAAGTCAACTAAATTGTAAGATTTTATGTTCTTTAATTAAAATTCCCTGCAATTTTTCTTCCACAGAAGGAAACATGTTTGAGACATTTATACTTCTTATTAAGCTAACAATGTAAATAGGAATGATTGATATCTGATTCTCTTACTTTAAGAACTGTGAACCAAAATTATATGGCATTGCATCTGTTGTATGAAAATTTCCAAGGAATTTTGAGATTCAAAATGTCTAAAGATAGAATCCAGCAAAATATTACATAAATGTACTAAAATGGGTTCCATGCTGCCACTAAATCAATAGGGACATTCAAGAACAGAAGAAATATATGCTCACATAATTTAAAGTGAGGGAGAGATCATATATAGTCTGTAGTGTATATGTCTGTTTTAGTACCAGTATATATTTTTTCATCTCCTCAAACAAAACTTACTTCACATCTTTCTTTTAATGATTCTTACATTTTGGGGGAAGCCCATCAAGGTATACACCCACCCTGCCTGCTTCCTTTACAAGGAAGCAAGCTTATGAATGAAGACATACTATACTTATCTCTTAATCTATTGAATATCATAGAGAGGTTTTTTTGGAACATACAATCTTATTATAATTTAAAACGTTTTGGTATTATGAAACCTTGGACATTTTGCAGTCATAGTACTACAAGACAAATTCTGTGAGCCATATAGCATGATAAGACTGAGCAAAAAAAAAAAAAAAAAGAGGAATCAAAAGCAAATGAGGAAATAGAAAAAGAAGAAGAAAAAGAAAAAGTTGATGATAATATGCCAGCTTTTGGTGACAATATATAAGTCTTTGGATGGATTTGATCCAATCCACATAGGTTCTTCTTACACAAGAAGCACATTCCTTGTTTTGCGTAAGTCATTTTTTATTCGAGTTCACTTCCATTTGGTCAGATAAACTAATTGCTCTATAATTATTTTTATAATGTAAAGCCTCCTGGTATTCTAAAAATATGTTACTTAGGATTCATTATACAAAAATTAGATTAAATTAGAGATGAAGAGTAAGTGTAGAATAAAAGAAATGAGAAAAACTCTTATCTGTTTCATCCTCACAACCGAAAAGTGTTTCTCACACCATGGTAAAGACCAACTGATATTTCAATATTGAGCATTAAGGGTTGGGGCTCTGTACGGGTTGGGGCTCTGGCTCAGCAGTGGAGCACTTGCCTTGTATGTGTGAGAGACTGGGTTCAATTCTGAGCACCACATATAAATAAATAAATTAAATTGTTTTAAAAACTAAATACTTAAAAAATACATTGAGCATTAAAAGCACTATTTTTATCATAAAATAAAGTCATATTAAAATCTATTGAATTTTGAACATAGGCATCCTCAATACAAGGGTAATTATATACTACTAATCCAGGGCAAAAATCCAGAATCTTCACAAATAGACAGACTCATGGACATTTCTTGCACACCCATCTTTAACTCCATATTTTATTTTCTTTCTGCAAAAACTGAGACTTGCAGGTCTCTTTTCTCTATTTTCAGTAGACTTCCACAGCTTCTCTGACAAGTATATTTTGTAAGGCTGAACCTATTTGAAACAGTAAGTTAACATGAAATAAGATTTACCTAAAGGAGATAAATATATTAAAACAAATGTTTAGAAAATTGATCTTTAAGTATCTCAGAAAATCTGGAAAATAACATTCAAAATGCTAAACAAAATAATTTGTTTAATTGAAGTTTTCACAAAATTATTTCTTAGATTCTAACTAAAATTAGCATAGATATGTTGAGATAAAGAATAATATGTACTCTCTGAATGCCTTATGTGTTTTTATTCAGGGATCCACAGATTCCCATGGAGTTTTATTCATCTTTGTGTGATTGTGACCAAAAGACTGTGATCTGTCAAGAACAAATTAGAGGAAGAAAATTTATTTTGTCTCCCACTTTCAGTAGTTCATTTCATGGCCATGAAATGAACTTCTAGTCATACCCTAATGGTCTAGAGTTAATACCTAGTTAATTGATATCAGTGGATTAATCCACTGATTAGGTTATAGCTCTCATAACCTATTTATTTCACCTCTGAACATTCATGAGATTTAGGATGACACTTCGTATCTAAATGATAACACATGGTATCTCTGTGTGATCACGCTGGTATATATAGCAGAATGCCAAAGATTGGGTAATTTATAATGAACAGAAATTTATTTACCTCATGGCTTTATTGCCTAAGAAGTCTAGGTTCATCATACATGGAACCATGTAATGTGTTCCATCATAACATGATGGAACACATTACATGGTTGAGAGAGAATTGAACTCACTTTTATAATGAATACACTTTCTCCATACCACATTAATCCAGTTATGAGAATAGAGCCCTCATGACCCCTTAAAGTTCCTTCTTGAAGACACTGTTGCACTGCATATTATATTTCTAATAACATGAAATTTAGGATTTATATTCAAACCATACAAAATGGGGTCCCTAAAGAGAATTGAGATGTTATATAAACTTCTAGATTTACTTTTAGCTATTTTATTGTCCCGAAGATCCTAGATATGTATATTCTTTCTCCAGTAGTGGGAGTGGGAGGAAAAAGAAGAGGGAAATGGAAAAGAAAAAGAGCATTACATTTATATGTTCATTAACTCTATCTGAAATTGGTTTTTAAAAAATGGAATCAGAACTACCTGTTCACCAATAAAAATAAGAGATAATTTCACACCATACCATAAATTTTACAGATAGCAAACATTTTCTTTCTTCACATACAAAATCATGGTAATTTATGGATTCAATTTATAATTTAATGAATTAATACAGGAAACACATAAATGGTTATATTACAATGTTTTAAAATAACATTTTGTTAAATTCCTTTAAAATTGATTTCCCTATGAAATAATATGAACTTTATTTTATCCACTTAAAACATTATTCTGAGAAAGGTCCACACTATTGGCAAAACTGTCAGTCCATATCTCTAACCTAAATAATGGTTAGGTGTCCCTTAAAAAAAGAAAGACAATGTAAAAAATGTATTGATATGTGTCTACGCACAATACTGGAAGGCTTTACATGTACCACTTTTGTGCCAGTTGTTGATAATGGTGAAGCTTACATATATGTGAAGTCAAGGAGCATGTAGAAAATCTCTGTCGTTTCTCTCAAATTTGCTAAGAGCCAAAAAATGGTCATGAAAAGTCTTACAAAGTCACTTTCTAAAAAACAGTAAATGTAAAATAAATTCCAAGTTATTTAATGGTTTTGAACAAAATGTAATGTGGTCTTAAATTCTAGAGTACACCAAGGCTTCAAGAATTTACTTTTAGCTATTTTATTGTCACGAAGATTCTAGATATGTATACCATTTCTCTGGGAATGGGAGTGGGAGGATAGTGAAGGGGGAGAAAGGAATGGGAATTAGTAAAAGTCTTTTGGGAGAGGTGGCTCCTAAAATAAAATAAATTTTATCGTACTTTTCCACAGACAGATGATTTTCTTGTTCTTGGAGGATTTTTGTAGTTTTGCTTTAGAGTACTTTTGAGTTTTTTCTTTTGACTTAAAATTATTTTAAATAATCCTCTTCATTTATGAACTGTTGAAATGGTAAATTACAGATAAGAAAATGACTGATGTAATTTTCTTTTCAGGCAACTATGGTTACAGACTTTGAAACATTGTTCTAATCCCTCATTTATTTATGAAATTGTAACACTGCTCTCCACTAATCAGCATGCTAAAATACTGGGATGGATGGATATATATATATATATATATATATATATATATATATATATATATATATGATTTGTTCTGAGAAAATCACAGACTTAAAATAGCACAGAGAGACTCTATGTGCCCTTTATTTAGTTTCTTCCAATGGTCAGAAAAATTTATTTTAGTATCCAACCAAGAGGTAAGCAGTAGGACAAAGTCAGTAAGTGTATTTCCATCATCATAAGCATCTTTCCTTTCACCCTTTATGACCATAGACACTTCTTCCTTGACTCACTTGGTCCTTAAGCCCTCACAATCATTAATTTGTTCTTTATTTCTATAATCCTGCAGTTTGAGAAATGTTATATAAATGGAACCATATAGTATATATCTTTATGGAATTAGCTTTTCAACTTGTTTTCACTCAGCATAATTCTCTGGAGATATATCTAAATTGAATCAATTGTAACTTCAGAGTACTATTCCATGGTCTGGACATAGCATAGAGAGGTGAATATTTTGAATATTCAGGTACAGTTTCTCATATGAACATGTGCTGTAATCTAACTAGAATAAATGTTCCAATGTATAACTTATTGTATATATGGTACCCTATTTATATTTAATAGGAATGAAATAAATTCTTTATCTTCAATTCATCAAAATATTTACTAAATAAATTTTGCATGTTTCCAAGCAAAAAAAAAATTAGTTTTGTCTTCTATAAAATTAACATTTAAGACTACAGAACAAATATTATATCTATCAGTGAACTTTGAAAAATATTTTGGTCATATCTGATAAAGGTAAATGTATATTCTATATCCTAGCAATTGCCTTCCAGAAACATAACTAAAAGTAATGAATATGTCTGCTCTAAAAATGAAATGTGTTATATTGCTTATAGAAGTTCAAAGACAAAACAACAAAACAAAATCTGAAAAAAACTACTCAAACTCCCATTAAGTTTAAAATCAATTAATAATTTATGTTCTTTGCATGCAATAGACAATTATATGCTGAAGAAAATAAATGACCTTTATTATAAATAATTAAGAACATATTTCCTAAACACAATTTTGAATATAGTGAGGTAAAAGTAAGTACACATCTTGTATAATCTATTTAAATTAAATGCAAAGGTATAAAATGGGTGAAATTTATTTATGCAGTTAGAAATTATGAGCGTGTACCCTTGCAAGGTAGTATTAGGATTGGAAAAGATTCCCTTGTAATTTTTCTTTTAGTTTCCCAAAATGTAATTTGTTGTGTGTGTGTGAGAAGATGCTGGGAATCAAAATCTGTGCCTTATGCATGATAAGCACTCACTGTACATTACTTAAATGTAATTCCTTAAGACAACACATAACTCTTTTCTTGTATTTTCTGTGCATGAGGAAGTGGGTGGAACATTGTTGAATCTGGTGCTTCAAGGTCTCAGAATAATGTATCTTCTAATTCCATGAACTTGATATATAATTTTATTTAGTCATGATCTATACATTTTAGTATCCAGGTCTTGTGCATACATTTTAAATGTTTTATTATAAACATGTTATGTAAATAACTTTTTTTACACTTCAATAGCCAATTATTTATTATTAATACAGAAGTACTAAGTGATCCATATTCTGTGACCACAACTTAGCAATTAGTTCTAGAGTCATCTTTGAGGCATTATTCTTGGCATGCACTACAAACTCTATGAGGGATCCTATGTACAACCCTCTGGATTTATTTCTCTTTGTAGTTCCCTCTTCTTTTTTCACTTTTCCTCAAAATTTCCAGCCACTTTGGCCTTTCCAAACACTAACTTCTGTCTCAAGGTAGAAAGTCTGCTGATTCCTTGACTGAATTCTCCCTTCTGGACCCTCATTTTGGAATTTTCCAATTGGCAGAAAATCATAGTAATCATACTTCTCATTTCAATTATTTCCCTTATTTTAGGGATCACAATTCTGTGCTGTCTGTTGTGCTGTTTCTGGAAAAAGTTATTTTAGGTATGTTGGACTCTTTTCCAGTTGCTAAAGTTGGAAGGGAAAACACTCTTGGAGATCTGGAGCTTGAAGTTGAATAATTGATTCATGTGACATAATCGTCTGCATGTCTGCTAGACATCCCCCAATGTGGGAAGGTAACATAGTTAGCAAAACTTCTTTTATAGGAAATCTGAAAGAAATGAAGATGCACTTCCTACCTGGAAAAATAATTGTTTGGTTAGAAGGAATTGTGAGGTAATTGTTTTAAAGTAGGATGCTTGACAAGCAGCTAGGTTTCTGATGAAATTCTTGGGGATGGAGGAAGGATAGGTAGTAAAAGGTATGTATAAAGGGTCCAGAATTTTGTTCTTGTTTTTTGTGAGCTATGAACCCACTCCATACTTGAGACTGTCATACTTACCAGTTGTGATTTGTATTTTTAAAAACTATTCTGAAACTTTCTGCAAATATGAACTGTGGACAACGATACTATTAATAACTGAAACATGTCCTTACTTGGCAATGTGTTTACTGTGTGCTGAGTACATAGTAATACTTTCCATGTGTTAATTCATGTAGTTTTTACAATCAAAATATTAAAAGATGTGCTAGCATTACCCTATTTTACAGATGCAGAAACTAAGGCATAGAGAGATTACATAAATTGCTCAAAGTTTATGTTGATATTTGGTAATAAGCAATCTGGCTCAAGCACATGTCTTACCAATTATAATGTATGGTAAAAACACCTGGAGGTTTTTTGAGGAATATTTGAGATAATCCATATAAAAGACTTAGAAGACAGGCCTAGTACCTGGTGCTCAAGAAATGTTAGTTACTATGTTAGTTATTTTGATGTGCTTCTTGCCATCTCTGGTCTTTCCTACCTTACCTTTTATGATTAAACCAAACACTACATAGTCCCTTGAGTTTTCATGTTTTCCCTTATTCCTGGGTCTCTGTAATGTTGTCATCCTCTCTTTTACTTCTTTTTGCCTAGAAAAACTTTAATATTTCTTGGTTAATGTTTTACAAATGGAACATGTGAAATAATTTTGTTATATATTAATTTAGGCACATATCCATCACTTCATTTAAATAGCTTCCTTATTTTAATTCTCTGCTAGTTGCAAAGTAAAGCAGTAATTCCCAGTGCCTTTAAGAGGTTGTGTGTTGTTTAGGTATTTAATGAGAATGAAACTGATGATAAATTCTCCTTGAAATAGCAAATGGGCTCAGGCTAAAATTATTTTCCCCTTAAAAAGTTAGTGTCATGTTCATAGTATGACTTATTTACACTTTTATATGTTTATTTACCTATTTTTACTAAGAAATGCAATCAAAATGATATATCACAAAATTTTATAGAAAAATATAAAACAAAACATATTTATAAAACTTTAAATTTAAGAATTTTCTGTCAATTAAACAAGAATTAATCAGCATAATGTAACAAATAACCTACGATTTTAATCAACCAAGAGGTAAGTCATTGTACTACCAACTTATCTCCTATGAGCTACTTGTGTTAAGTATAAGTTTCATTTGAGTGAAACTACCTCTTTTGAATACCTACATCAACCACCTAATAATATTATATAGATATTAATAGTATAATGTGATTAAAAATTGTCTGTCAAATGTGAACAGTAGTACTTAACATGTGCATTAAAAAATTGATGTGTATTTTCATATTTCTTAAATGGATGTGTATTTATATATGTTTGTGTATGTATTTCTTTATATATGTGAGTTGTAGTTGATCACAGTGCCTTTATTTTTATTTATTTGTTTTTTATGTGTTGCGGAGGATTGAACCCAGTGCCTCGCACATGCTCCTTGAACACTCTACTGCTGAGCCACAACCCCAGCCCCTGCATATTTACGTGATTCACCATTTCATTAAAGTGACAATTCTAATGAAAGTGAGAAATATATATCAATAAAATATATAAACTGAAAATTTTTGAAATAAATTGCACTTTATACAAGAAGTCTTTCTATCTCCTCTAGATTGACAGTTTATCAGAGCAGGATTATCTTTCTCATTAACTTACTTTATTTAGAACTCCTTTTATACATTTTTTATCTTTTACCATGTACCCCCTGGAATAAATATAATCTCATTCAATATGCATCTTTCTAGCTGTGCTATAGGTTCCATGTCAGTGTTCTGTAGTATAGTATTCCATAGCTCAAAAGAGCATATATCTCATAGAAGATCATCAGTAAGTAAATATACAAATCAAAGCAAATGTTATTGTTATGGACTAAATTGTTTTTCTCTGCCTCCAGATTCATATGTTGTATGCCTATCCCTTAAGTGACCTTATTTAGACATAAGGCCTTTATGGAAACAATTAGTTAAATGAAATCATGAAGGGGGTCTCATAGGACTAAGGTTTTGTATTAGAGAAATACAAGTATCTATCTCAATGACCACATGAAAAAGAGATCACGTGAACACAGATTGAGAATAAAGAATAAATGTAGAACCTAGGAAGAGAAGCCTTAAAGAAATAAACCCTGAACTTGATCTTGGACTTTCAGCCTCCAGAACTAATAGAATATAAATTTCTGTTGACTTAGTCACCCAGACTCTAGCATTTTGTTATGAAACCCTTGTAGACTAGTACAGATAATCAACAAATTTTATGCACTTTTGTCTTCTTGGGAAATATATGAGGTTAATAGTACCATGAAAAAATATATAAATATATGTGTACACACATTCCTAACTAATTATTAGGCATGTTTTCCTCTTTCCAGAATTTATGCACTATCAGTATATATATATATATGTATGTATACATATATATATATATATATTTTAATACAAATAGCAATAACTCATCTAAAGTACTTTGACTACTTGGTAAACCATTCTAAAAATATTCTTAAGGACTATTATTTAATAAAAATTTGGTCATTTGGATTCAGAGAATGACCAGGCTGAAAGAAAAACAAACAAAACGTTAATCTGTTTACTTTGTGATGCTTGTAACCTCTATTTTTATTTTTATTTCTTTCTGAACTACAATGGCCTATAAACTAAAATTACTTCTAAAAATAGACTACAATGTGATATAGCAAGTTTACTTTAAAATCTCAAGAGAGCTACGGATAAGAATAATGATTTTCACATAATAAAATGGAGTTGGCATAAAACAATGTGAAACTAAGAGCCAACTGTCAAAGCTATTTAAAAAATGTACTTTACATTTGAATAATAAAACCCCAGTAATCATGACAATTAAAAGGCAAAATATCGCTCTTGAACAATGTTGTTATTCTCAGAATGAGTTTAGGCCAAGGGTACCTGAGTAATTTATTACTCCAGGGATACAAAAGGATATTATTATTTTATTCCACTTTTATGGAAAGGCTTTTTCCTGTTGATATATTTGCTACAGCTATTAGAGTCAGAAAACATTATTTCTATTTCTTTTCTTTAAAACTCTATTAATCAACAGAAGCAATGACCCATTTTGTATATTCCAAGAAGATAACCAAGTATCAACTTTAAAAATTTATGGCTAGAGAATCTAAGGATATATTTTATCTAGATAAATTTCACCCTGGTGTTGCTAAGCCTTTTGCTGCTTGAAATAAAGTCAAGTTTACAGTATCTTTGCTCTGAGATGCTTTCTATCCAATAAAGAAACATCTTTATTATTTAACCATAAAATCCAGGTTGTTTATAGAATTGATAATCTTCAAATTGGAATAAATCACACCTAACCAACATCTTGCTATTTTGAAGTTGCAGGACAAAAGGCAGTCAGTGTAGGTAATAAATGATTGTGTCAGAAAGATGGGGAATGATTCAGGAGGAAATAAAATGTTAATACCTTCAGGAGACTTCCCCTCTCCTCCACCTGTTGCCAAAATGACCTGCCTCAGGGAATTGTTCCTCTCTGCAGGGAGTTGTAGGGGTTGTTAATCAATGCCTACTGGTCTGCTCCCTTTCTGCCTGGATCATTCCACCTTTGGCAGGCCTTCTGGCCACTAATCCTGTAGGCAGGATGGAGAGAGGAGAGATCTTGAGAACAAAGGAAAACTATAAAGTATAAAAGGGACAAGACACCCCACTTCCTTGCATGCCCAGCTCTTGGACCCCTTCTCTGCTGAGAAGTCTACCCCTGTTCTATCCTTTAAATAAAACTTGCTTTCTATGCTTGCCTTGGCGTTTCTCAGATGTTCAGTCTTCATTATCTGGGGAAATAGAACTCAGCTCTTATTTATTCTTATAACTGGCATCAATTTTACATAAACTCCAAATATGCTTTGTGTCATATATTTTTTGAGGCAGTTTACAGATAACTTCTCCCAAAATGTGTAGGATATGAATTATCTTCCTTTTAGATGTAAGGTCCCTAGGATAATCTACTTAAGCTGCAAACTTATTCAGCAGTAGGGAATGAGAAAGTACCTAAATATAATATTATTGCATATTCTTACTAATTATCAAAAGATAGTGAATATGAACATCATATTACCACATATTTCAGCTGAAAATCTATCTTCATGACTGGTATAGTAAGACCTTTTACAATTTCTTCAAAATTATATTATTTTATTTTAAAGTAGGTATATATATCTCAAACTACTCCTGTTGTACAGGCACAATTTCAGTTTTTTTATTTTGAATTTACTTTCTGTTTCTGGCCTGACAACCACAAACACAGATGCACTATTTCATCTTGATTTTAATGTGTATTCTACTCTATTATTTCCCTATACATACTCATACACTTTATGTGTATTTTTCAATTATAATTATGCATACATTTGGCAAAATGAAATTGCAGCATTTAGTTATAGGACATTAATAAGAAGATAAGCTATATGAAATGCAATCAAAGGAGAATTATTGTTTTTGTTTCTCTTGAACTATTTCCCTGTGTCACTTTGAATCATTATATACTACCTAGCTCCTGGAAAGATGTGTCACATTTAAATATTATCTCTGATGAGAACATATTTTAGGAACTTAATGGTTATAATTTCTTCCATTTCAAAATATCTATGTTATTTTGTTCTTCTAATTTCTTCTACTCAATTGGTGTCCTTGAATTTAGAAACAACTTTTCTTTGTTATGCTTAAAAAAAAAAAACTTCATTGTTGTCAGGAGATAATCATACTACATGGGCATGCCTTTGTGTTTATTCATTTCCTCTAAATAGAGTAAATTCTTTTGAATATAGGCATTTTGAAGATTTTATTTAGTGACTAGAGTGTAAACAACAACTGTATTTAAGATCCAGTTGGAAAATCATTGCATTTATTCATAATTTTCTAGTTCTAACTCATTACAATATCTTTGTTGATAACATGAAAACATACTGTTCCAAAACTTTTACAAACTTAGAAATCAACTTAAATTATCACTTTATTATAGAGATACTATTGTAGCATAAATTCTAAAATGGCAAATTTTACCTTTTTTTTTTTTTGAGAATTTCCTAATGCTATAAGAGTCTCAGGAGTTTTAGATATCTGTATCTCAGATGAAAACTTCTGGCATCTAGTGACATTTTGAAGTCTCTAATTTGGAGTTTAAAAACAGATATTTTCTCTCCTGATAATTGGCATGTATTCCTGGAAAACATCCAGACAGATGATATTAGTCTTCAGCTTTTTTGTCATATGGCATAGAAGAAGCTAGTTGGGTATTTTTTAATAGAAATTTATCTATCCAGAACATTGAGAAAATGAAGAAGGATCTTAATAATATTAAGACTTTATTCTATAACAAAAAATGTCCATTAAACAAATATTCATTGAAGCCCTAGTAGAAATCCTAAGCTCTGGAGATAAAAGAATGAAGAAAAACACTAATGAACACTGTTCTCATTGAGTTTATGAGTTTATACTGAGGAACACAGATATAAAACAACTAATAAAAAATGCCCAATGAGACTCATTTCATATTTCTGATGTCCTGAATTGTGTGATAATGTCTGTTTTGCTTTAGGCCACTACATGTGTGTGGTTTTTTTTGTTTTTTTTTTTATAAAAGCTGTGAAAAGATTGAATAACTTAACTGGAAATACTATCTTAAGTACACATCAAAAACAAATGCAGACTGATTAAATGATGAAAATACTTTGTCAATGACTATCTAGTTTTTGGTCTGAAAAGAAAGCTTATCCCATATTTTAGGTTCACACTTTCTGGAAATATTATTTGCATAATATCTGTAATTTTTTTAATGAAACCACTTCAACTCACCTTGAGCGTGTGTGTGTGTGTGTGTGTGTGTGTGTGTGTGTGTGTTGTACACAAGTAATTATACATGTAATTTTGTGATGGCAATATTTTATGCTATTTTTATTTTATTATTACATCTAACTTTTCTTTTTAATTTTCTATTTGTTAGTAGTGATATTCAGATGAAATGTGCCTTAGAGATTCACCTAATGAAAATGAAGGGGGATCTTGAATGTTCTCACTTTCAGTGTTCAGTTCTGGAATATTTGGCATTTTCATAACATACACAGACTTGCCAAGAAGTAAATCATCTTAAATAACTGTCTTGGAAAAGACATTAAAGGTATTATTTTGCCTCTTTCCCATTTAGTCATTCTACCAAAGTGAATACACTTAAAATACAATAGTGAGAAGTATGTTTCCACAATCCTATCACTATGGCTTGCCAATTCGTGTAGTTGTCAACAAAGCTTTTGTTTGAAGACATATTTATTTTGTGATTGTGCTAATAATACAAATAATACTGATTATTAATTTCCTCAGACTGTTATGGGGGAAAAAAGAAATCTCACAGATATGGTGGCTTAAAGCAACACAAGATTATCACATAATCCAGGACATCAGAAACAGGAAATGGTCTCTTTGGGCCAAAATGAAGCTAGTTTCAAGGTTTCAGTTTTCTGCAGATTCTAGATTTCAGTTCCCAGTCAGTTTGAGTTTCTGGAGAGTGGTGGCATTCCCTGACTTGTGAACTCTCTTGCGCTATCCAACATGGTTCCTCTAGTCAGCAAGGTACATGAGGCTGTTTTCATAGCTCCTCTCTCTTAATTCCCATCGACCTCCTGTTCCACATTGAAGAACATTACACTGAATCCATTGAATAATTCAGGATAAAGTAAGTCCCTATTTTTAAGATCAGCTGCTGATCAACCTTAATATCAACTATAACTATAATTCTCCTTTTCCATATACCTAACATTATCACAAATTTCAGGCATTAGGAAACGGGAGTAATTGGGGGACTTTATTGTGCCAATAATAATAGAATAATGCTTAAATCCCAAAGGACCCATTCAGATTAATTCAATGTATCCTTTGATCAACTATTTACTAGTTGGTCTAGTAATTAAATGATAGATGTTAAAACAACTTATTCGGTTGATGACCTTTCTATTTAGTGTGTTTCACATGGTAGAAGAAGTTAAGAGAGTGCTGATCCTACATAATTTGTGGCCAAAATTAATATTTTTTTTCAAAATGCCTATATAAAAAAATCCATAGCACATGTATAAACAGTTTTTATTTATTTTTTATTTGTTATACATGACAATAGAATGCATTTATGTACTTTGATATATCATACATAGATGGGATATAATTTCTCATTTTTTTTGAGTGTACATGTTGTAGAATCATATTGGTCATGCAATCACACATATACAATAAGTAATAATGTCTATTTCATTCTACTACCTTTTTTATCCCCATTTCCCCTCCACTCCCCTCTCTTCATTTCTCTCTTCTTAAACTAAGGTAATACTATTCTTCTCTAGTGCCCCCCTCCTTATTGTGAATTAGCATCTGCATATTAAACATAGGGCTTTTGGTCTTTTGTTATTGGCTTATTTTGCTTAACGTGATATTCTCCAACTCCATTCATTTACTGGCAAATGCCATAATTTCTCTCTTTTTTAGAGCTAAATAATATTCCATTGAGTATATATATCACATTTTCTTTATCCATTCATCTAGGGAAGGATACCTATATTGGTTCCTAGTTGGTTTAGCTATTGTGATTGAGCTGCTATAAACATCGATGTGGCTGCATTACTGTAAGTCCTTTGGGTATAAACCAAGGAGTGAGATAGCTGGGTCAAATGGTGGTTCCATTCCCAATTTTCTGAGGAATCTCCATATTGCTTTCCATAGTGGTTGCACCAATTTGCAGTCCCACCTGCAATGTATGAGTGTGCCTTTTTCACATCCTCGCCAACATTTATTGTTGCCTGTATTCTTGATGATTGCCATTCCGACAGGAGTGAGATGAAATCTTAGAGTAGTTTTGATTTGCATTTCTCTAATTGCTCAAGCAGTTGAACACTTTTTAACATATTTGTGGATTAATTGTATTTCTTCTTCTCTGAAGTGTCTGTTCAGTTCCTTAGCCAATTTATTGATTAGATTATTATTTTTTTAGTGTTAAATTTTTGAGTTTTTTATATATTCTAGAGATTAATGCTTTATCAGAGATGCATGTGGTAAAGATTTTCTCCCAATCTGTAGGCTCTCTCCTCACATTATTGATTGTTTCCTTTGCTGATAAGAATCTTTTTAATTTTAATCCATTCCATTTATTGATTCTTGATTTTACTTCTTGCATTTTAGGAGTCTTGTTAAGAAAGTCAGTTCCTAGGCATACATGGTGAAGATTTGAGTCTTGATTGTCTTTTATTAGGTGCAGAGTCACTCTTCTAGTGCCTAAGTCTTTGCCACTTTGAGTTGATTCTTGTGCAGAGTGAGAGAGGTTCAATGTAATTTTGCTACATATGGATTTCCAGTTTTACCAGCACAATTTGTTGAACAGGCTATCTTTTCTCCAGTGAATGATTTTAGCACCTTTATCATTTTTCTTTGAAAGATCTGTCCAGCAGCAAGAGAAGTGTGTTAAAGTCACCCAGTATTATTGAATTGTGATCTATTTGACTCTTGAAATTGAGAAGGATTTTTTTTTTGATACACATAGATGTCCCATATATACTTCCCTTAAGAAGTACAAAATATCCTTCTTTGTCTCTTCTGATTAACTGTGGTTTGAAGTATATTTTATCTGAGATGAGAACTAAAACCCCTGCTTGGTTATGCAATTCATATGAGAGATATGTTTTTCCCCATCCTTTCACTTTTAGCCTGTGGTTGTCTTTGCCCATAAAGTAATTCTCTTACAGAGAGCATATTGTTGGGTCTTGATTTTTAATCCAATCTGCCAATCTATGTCTTTTGATTGAGCAGTTTAGGCCATTAACACTTAAGGTTATTATTGAGATATTATGTGTATTCCCTGTGATTTTGATTTGTTTCTGGATATTGATTTGTCTTAGTTTCCCATTTGGTTGAATGTTACTTTAGTGTAGATCCTCCCTTGGCTAATTTTCAGTTTTATTTTTCACTGCATCCTCATGAAATATTTTGTTGAGATTGCTATGTAGTATAGACTTTATAGTTGTGAATTCTTTTAATTTTTGTTATCATGGAAGGTTTTAATTTCATCTTCAAATATGAAACTTAGTTTTGCTGGATATAAAATTCTTTGTTGGCATTCATTTTCTTTTATTCCAGGAACTCCTAGCTTTAAGGGTCTGGGTTGAGAAATCAGTTGAGATCCAAATTGGTTTCTCCCTATATATAATTTGGTTTTTTTTCTCTCACAGCCTTTAAGATTTCATTTTATTCTCTGTTTGTAATTCTCATTATAATGTGTCTTGGTGTGAGTCTGCTGTAATTTTGTACATTTGGGTCCTGGAAGCCTCTTGTATTTGATTTTCCATTCCATTCTTTTGGTTTTGGAAATTTTCTGCTATTATATCATTGAAAAGATTGTGCATTCAGGGCTGGGGATGTGGCTCAAGTGGTAGTGCTCTCGCCTGGCATGCGTGCGGCCTCGGTTCGATCCTCAGCACCACATACAAAGATGTTGTGTCCGCCGATAACTAAAAATAAATATTAAAATTCTCTCTCTCTCTCTCTCTCTCTCTCTCTCTCTCTCTCTCTCTCTCTAAAAAAAAAGATTGGTTTGGTTTGTATCTCTACTCCTTCATCTATTCTAATTATTTTTAAGTTTGGTCTTTTCATGTTATCCCATAATTCTTGGATGTTCTGTTCATGATTTCTTTTCTTCTCTGCATGGTCAACTCTACTGTCAACATTATATATTTTGTTATCATTGTCTGAGGTTTTGTCTTCCAAGTGGTCTAGTTTGTTGGTGATGCTTTCTATTGAATTTATAATTTGGCTTACTGATTCCTTTATCTCAAGGATTTCTGCTTGTTTTTTTTTTTTTTTCACAATTTCTAACTCTTTATTGAAGTGACCTTTCACTTCCTATAATTTTCTTTGATTTCACTCCTTATACTATCCTTTACTTTACATGTATCTGTGTACAACCTGAACTCCTTCTTGGACATTTCTTCTACTGTGTTCTTAGCGGTTTCTGTTGTTGAAGCATCTTGGTTTGTTTTGGGCACCTTATTCCCTTGCTTTTTTATGTTGTTAGTGTATTTTCCCATCTAGAAGTATGGATCTAAGGTAGCATAAATTCTACACTGTAGATCTATAGTGTCCCTGAGGGTTTCCAGAACCTCATCTTTGATGATGAGAACAATAACAGCAGTACCCAGGGTATACAATATATAGCCTTAAACCTAATAGTTCCCACTAAAGCATCTACTGCTTTCTTGTATTAAACCAAAATGATGAGTTGAATAACTATCTATAGTATAAACAGAAAATTTGTTAAAATGGCTTACAATTTCAAATGGTGAATGAGAGAAGAGATGTAGGGTAGGATGCAATATTCTTGAGGGAGGAGGAGAGAAGCAAGAAGTAAAAAATTACAGAAACCGTGGAAGATGAGCTGACAGCGATTGCCTGTTGGTTGGAGAAAAGTTGAAAGAAAATCCAAGAAAATAGACAAGAAAGAGGAAGAATATGAACAAAGAGAAAAAAATTAAAGACAGAAGAATATAACAAAAATGCAAAACACCCTTCATATTTCATTGCCCTCCACACACTGATGCATAAAACACATCTTCTTCCAAATATGATAGAGAGATTAGCAAATGGAAAAATAAAATAAAATAAATCTTGATGGAAAGTCAAAATGTCTCTGTCAGTGTTCAACAGTTTCTCAGCCCTGTCTCTGATGTCTCTTGGGATCACCAAACACAGATCAGCCCTCACAAATCCAGTCACTATCCTACCAATTCATCTGGGCTTCAGATACCTCAGGCTAGGCCTCGCTATAGTCACAATATATCAATGCTGCTCCTACTTGCAGAGAGACCACAAGGGATGCACTCATAGAGAGGAGCAACTTTGAGATGCAGCAGCAAGACGAGGGCCACCAACACTCTTAAAAGGAAGACCCCAGGCACCCGCACACTGGATCTGCAGGTCCCAGCTAGAGTCCCCAGATAGAGTGTCTTGTGTTGGTAAGCCTGCTGGTGCCTGGATCCCAGGCCCTGGCTGATGTCCCAAAATAGGTTCACCTATGTACAACCAAACCTGGAGTGTCCCCCACAGCAGTCCTCTAGGTCCTGGTAGCAGTGGTAGTAGCAGTAGTTGTTGGCATCAGGCAGCTGGTCAACAGCAGTGGCAAATGTAGCTATAAGGGCAGCATCACCAGGTACTCTCCGGGGGTCAGTAGCAGCGTCAGCTTCAGTTGTATTTGAGGCAGCAATATTTTTTGTGGCAGCAGCAGGCATTTGCAGTTGCAAGGGCAGCAGCACCCAGAAAGAAGACCTTCAGTGGACCTCAGGCTGGCAGCAGCAGAATCAGAGGCAGCAGTGATGGTGGTAGTGGTAATAAACGATTTTGAAGATTTTTGAAAACACTTCAACATTCTTTGTTTCATTTAGTCTTTGGAAAATGTGTAAAATGGACAAACAAAAGAAGTATTACTACTTTAATACTGTAGATAAAAAGCAAAAGCTCACAGAGTTTCAAAAACTGCAAGTATAATAAAAAAAGAATTAATCTTTCTAGACATTCCACAAAACTTATTCTATTAAAAGCCTGTCTTGGCATTCTTTATAGTTAATTTAATCTCTTAGCAGCTAGAGAGAATGATGAGAGGGATTTTTATTTTGTACTAAATTCTAACCAACAAAAAGTAACTGACTGGCAGGGAAATTGAAATGACAAAATCTGGAAGAAATTCAGTTTGAACTCTTGGAGTTTATTATTGTCAAGGTTGTCTATTTGGGCCTAGACAAATATACACCTTTAACAAGGACAGGCTTTACTAATGATAACAGATAAACAAGGATAAAAATGTTTACGGAAATTTTGTGCATTTATCGGGTAGTTCAGGATTCCTTAATAGGAAGTTTTAATAATAATAATAGGCTGCTTTCAGAAACAAATTTCTGAATATGCAACAACAAAAAAGTATATAAAAGATAGAAGAAAGCATAAAATTCAAGGTAATTTTAACAAATGGACCTGAAGCTATAAACAGAAATTTTCAAAGGAAAACTAGTATGAAATGCTCCTTCTAAAAACATTAAAATTTTGATAAATGACACTTAAAATAATATTTGCTATAAGCCAAAATGCTTGTAACAAACCCCAGTTTATTTTAAACTAATGTTTTATTATAGCACATATGCATGACATTCTGAGGTGGTGAAAGTCTACCCAGACCATAAAAACTAGATTCAAGATTGGTAAAGTGTATTGAAGCCAAGGATAGAGAAAATTTTTCTTTTTAATATATTTTTAGTTGTCAATGGATATTTTATTTGTTTATTTATTTATTTATGGTGCCAAGGATTGAACCCAGGGCCTCACACATGCCAGGCAAGGAATTTACCACTGAGCCACAACTCCAGGCCCCTAGGGAAAAATTTTGGGACAGATATTTTTAGAGAAAACTTTGTTTCTCTATAAAAATGTTAATCTCTTGTCCGAGATGACATCCATTCACGAATACTAAGAAAGAAATTGAAAATGAAAATTCTGCTGTCAGTTTTCTTAGAAATATTAGAAAGAATAGAAAGGTGAAGAGATAGAATAAAATGATGTCATAATTTTATGTGAAAATAAGATACTATTTTCTAAATTTTAGAATGTGATTTATTAAAATAAAGCACTAAAATATTTATTATTCAGTTTTGATTTTATCACTTAGAATCACTTTTTAAAGGTCTAGTTGACATAAAAAGTTGGACATATTTAATGTATGCAATCTATTGTCTTGGAAGTTATGCATACACCTGTGAAACCATGAACAATGTCAAGATAATGGGAGTCCATAACCTACAAAATCTCATTGTGGCTCCCCGCTCCATTTGGTAAGACTATGTAATGTGAAACATATCCTCTTAAATTTTTAGTTGAACAATATGGTATTGCTAAATATATGAACTACTTTGTGGAACAGATCTTTAGAAATTACTCATCTTGCATAAATGAAACATCATACCCACTGAATATAATTCATTTTCTCCTCTCCCTAACCAAGGGTAACTACCATTCCATTCTCTTTCTGTAAATTTGCTTGTTTTTCATACTTTATATAAGTGGAATCTAGCAATATTTGTCCTTCTGTGTCTATGGGTCTGGGAACCATTAAAAAAGACAAAATGTTAACAATCATACTTTTTTTTTTTTTGATACTTAGAATTTTACCTGGGGGTATTCAAGCACTGAGCCACAGCTCCAGCACTTTTTTTTTTTTTTTTTTTTTTTTTTTTGCTTTTTGCTTTTTGTTTTGACAAAGGGCCTTTTAAACTTGTACAAGTCCTCACTAAATTGCTGACGCTGACTTTGAACTTGAGATCCTCCTACCTCAGCTTCCCAAGCAGCTGGGATTACAGGTTGTACACCACCCCACTAGGCTAACAATTGTAACATTCTAAGTAATATTAATTTATTATAAAAAACAAAATGTTAACAATTGTTACTTTATAAGTGATATTAGTTTATGATAAAAATGTGTTGCTTACTGATAACACATAATGGGAGTGTTTAAAAGTTTAATGTAATGATTAATAGGAGATGTACATGCTAACCACTACCTTTTCTTTTACATAGAGCCAATGCATGCAAAATCTTGCCTGGCTTAGTGAATATCAGAAGTGATAGACCTCACCGTACCCAAACTCAGGAAGCAATCTGATGAAATTACTCTCACAGTTGTTGGATACAGCATTGTATAATAAAAATGGAATTCCAAGTACAATCCAAGCAAATATATTTATGAATAACCAACATACAAGTGCAAAGACTTAGCATTAGAATAAGTAAATAATTTTAGTGTTTTTATAGGAAAACCAAAAAAAAAAAAAAAAAGGAAGAATACAATGAAGTGTGGGGAAAAGTTATAATTAGGCATGTTGAAAGAGCCAGAATGACTTCAAATATGAGATGGTCTACTTTATTAGTAATCAGAGAAATATAAAGTAAAACAGGACTATCTTATTAATTATATGTAAAAGAAAAAGGTTGGCAGTTTTTAAGGATAGAAAAGTATTTGGGGGAAAAAGAGGAATTTCATTAATAAATGGTGAGAGAAAATTATTGTAATCACTCTTGCAAGATATACAACACCTAGTAAACTAATAAGTGAAAGTACTGTGCCATGATTCCATTACTGTGAACCTGCTCCAAAGAGTCTTTTACTCCAGTGAACATGAATGCAAGCACCAGGATTGACTCTGTACCACTGCTCTTTTTCCATAGCAAAAAAGAAAAGAAAAAGGGAGGTTATATAATAATTTTACATTATGATATACTTATAATTTACTATATTATAATAACTATCAACATACAAACATTGAGAAATATAATGATAAGATATAAAAACAAGTTATACTTGACTCTATGGAAATACAAACACAAAAATATACAAAATTATGAATATAAAGTTATGTAGGACAAGTATAAACCCTTGAAAGGCATTAAAGATTATGTACTAATAGGTAAGGTTTTATTATGAAACAGAAAAAAGGAAAATAATTAATAAAAGTATAAATCCAAACAGAGTAAAATATTCAAAGATTTGATTGCATAAATAAAACCTAATGCTGGAATTGAAAAGACCAATAACATTTGGTGAGTCCAGTTGTAAGCAGAAAAAATGTCAAAAAAAGATTGTTAATATTAGGAATAAGGAGACTGATAAAATTTTGTGGTATTGTAAGAATAAGACAAAGAGTTATGTATATATTATGTTGGCAGCTCTGAGGGCATTTGGTGAATTCTTTCAATATGGAATTTTAAAACATGACAGAAATGCAGAATTGTTAGAACTCTATTTGGTAGTGTTCTGCTGCCTTCTGAATGTTTAGTGATGACTAGGTACAATAGGCATTAAATGTTATCCATATGACTCGAAGAAGAATTAATACCAAAAGGAATACATTATGGAAATGTTTATGTACTTAATATAACTTTAGGGTTTTAATTATCTTTTTATGAGAAAAGAAAGCTATTGAGTTGTTCAAGGAATAAACAAGCAATTTAAGAAGTGATTGGCTTTTAACGTACTTTCCAGATCTGACATTATTATTTCATGAATCTGGTTTCTGACTAGTATTCATCTTACTAAACAATGTCAAGAGAGTAGAGGTTCTCTTTCTGTAATATGCAGGGAATTTGTAACTCCTGACAAATTTATATAGTATCCTTAAGGACAACTGTAATAAATAAAACAACAAAATATTGTGTTACCTTTCTGTCACCATGGAAAAGTACCTGAGATAATCAGCTTTAAGGGATGAAAAGTTTATTTAAGTTCACAGCTTCAGAGATCTCATTCCTGGCCATTTGGACCTGTAACTTTGGCCTTTTGCAAGATGGCATGGAGCAAGAGATGAAGCAGAATTGCTCACCTCATGGTGGTCAGAAAGCAAACAGACATGGTGAGCCAGCATTCCAATATCTCCTTCAAGTTTTTGCCTCCCAGTGACCTAACTTCCTTCCACAGGTCCTATCTCCTAAAAGTTCTATTACCTTCCAATAGCACCATCATCTGGGCACCAATCCTTCAATACATGAGTAATAGGAGGATATTTAAGACCCAAACCATAAAAATGATGTTCACTAATATATTTGGACTCTATAGACATCCTGTGCATTCTTCATGTGAATAGAAATCTTCTGTGAAAACAGAAATAGTTATACATCTCAGGAGCAAATGAAAGATTAAAGAACCAAAGGATAATCTTGTATGATGGAAGAGAATTTACTTTTGAGTCAATATAATGGTAAATGGAGGATTCTTTATGGATAAAGGTTATCTATGCAATCTGAACATCTGAATAGAGGAGTCCTTTGATTGTATTTGATACCTAAGAGAAATTATTCCTATCAGGGTCTCATCTTCTTTCACATACCACCTCCCTGATCTCATGTTTGCATAAATAGGATTGTTTTTATAATTTGGAGTATGGATCTTATTCCTAAAGATTTGTTTGTATGAGACACAGGACTGTGATGTCAAATAGAAGGAGAATAAAGGGAACTTCTGGTTTTACAATCAAGAGGAAGTTTATATTCTAATGAGATCAGTATTCATATTACTGGTTAATCTTTACACCAGGTTATTTTATATACTGTTATATTGCCCATAAAAGACTCACTCTTTTTGAGAAGTTAAACTTATAAACATAAATAACTCTGTAATAAGTAAATTTAAAAATATAGACAAGGAACTGTAGAGCTTTTATACCAGAACATCAAATACTGATTTCTTGTTATTTAGGAAAATTTTAATCATGCTTGATTTTTCCTTTGTCTTTTGTCCATCATCCACATGACCACCATTTACTTCCATTTTGGTAAGTACTAAGTGTACTTACTATTTGTCTTTTCATTTGCACACCGATCATACGATCACTTCTTTCCTATAAATACAGTGCCTTCTTAAGTAGGATTATTGTACTTTCAATTTGGCTTCAACGTAGTTGAATCATCCTGGGAGATTTCAAACTGATCTTTACAAAATAAGTCTGAATATATTGAATGCCTAATTAAAACCTTTCAGTAGTTTATCATATGATTCTGAGTAAGTATCCAAACACAAGAAGTTCTTTATCACCCCATCTTGCTTCATATCATCATGGAAATACAAGCAGTATAACATTTTTAAATTATTTTAATTTCTGTACATTTTCATCTTTTCCAGCTTATCTAGTTGGCTATGTTTTAGTGCTAGCTTATTGACTTATAGCAATGCCTAGCAGGTAACAGTGCATTATTATTGGAGAACTGAATATTTGAGTATATAAAAACCTGAAGGAATGTTTTTTTTCTACATGGCATAATAAATAATACATATTGTTTAAATTATTTTTATGAAATAATAAACTTAATTTAATAAATATTTGAAAGTCAAATATTTTATAAATTTATCTTTTCATACAATATTTCACAGTTCGAATACCTTAATACAATTTTGTGCTACAAATATATGGTGGATGAGATGGCCATCATGAGATGGACATCATTACCCTAAGTACATGTATGATGACATAAACAGTGTGAATATACTTTCTATACAACCAGAGATATGACAAATTGTGCTCTATATGTGTAATATGATCTGTAATGCATTCTGCTATCATATATAAAAATTAGAATAAAAAATGTTAAATAAATGCCTCATTACTCTTCATCTAATCTTTTAGGAGAAAAAAAATGGGGGTAACATCCCTTTTAAACAATCTTATTCCTTGAACATGGCTTTAAAAATCACACATTTTTACCAGATTCTAGCCTGTAGATTAATTTACCTCATGGCTCCTGAAGGACTATAGCATAGAACTAAGTCCCTAGACAGAATTTTGGAATTGCAATAGAATTTTGATATAAGGAAAAGACACATCCTAAGCTTCTTCTATCCACAGTAGTACAACTTCTCTATAAGGGAAGAATAAAGCAGCACTGAGCTATGTAGTCTCATGTTACATGCTCTCCATCTTCTAAAGTCACAGTGTTCTTTCAGAATTCTAAAATGATATTTTGAAAGGTGAAAGGTCACACTTAGTTCCGTATGCTTCTTCTACCTTCATTATGTAAATACCTAAATCCCCTTCACTTTGTTACATCCTGACCTAAATAAACTTAGAAAAATGAAAGATGTAAATGATTTTTACAGATTTTTCATGAAACTATGAGCATTTCTGTATCATAGCACATGCAAATTCTTTTAATTTCTATACATTTTCTGTCTTTCCTAACTTATCTAGTTAACTGTCTTTTAGTCCCATCTGCTTATAAAGTAATGTCTTGCAGGTAATTTTACGTAAACAACTTTATTAGTTCTCTTGACTTTTCCAGTATTCACAAGATGAATACCTCATGGTGGGACTTGGTATTTTTACAGGAATATGTGTGATTTCTGGGTACAACTATCCATAGTATTTATTGAATTTCTTCTGACTTTATTAAGGGTTTAAGGAATAAGATCATAATAGGGATAATTACAAGAAATTAACATTGATTTTTAAAATATAAGGAGGCCACCATTATGGGAAAATATTGTGGTTTCCTCCCAAAATTTAAAAGTGAATTTGTCTTCTGAATCAGGAATGCAATTTCTGAGCATATTTCTAAAATAATTGAAAGCATAATTTGAAGAGATATTTGCATACTTATGTTCATAGCAACATTACTTGCAATAGACAAGAAATGACTGCAAACTAAATGTTAAACAAAATGCAACATATACATACAGTGGGAGAGTACTCATTTTCAAAATGTTAAAAATGTAGAAAAATTATATTGCTTCTTACCATATGGATACAACTTGAAAACGTTATGCTAAGTTAAATGAACCAATCATGAAAAGGAAAAATATGGTATGAGGTTACTGATAATAAGAATCTGAATTAGTAGAATTCAAACAAAGAAAACAGATTGATGGTTGCCAGACACAGGCAAGAGGCAACATGGGAAACTATTCATTAATGGGTAATGAAGTTTCACTTCATTTAGATTAAAATGCTTTGGAGGGAGATATGCTAGTCAAAAATGTGACTATATTATACGACATGACATTTAAAAATGGCTAAGATTGTAAATTTGATGTTCTTTATTTTACTATAGTTAAACATTAAAATATACATGATGTAAATATAAATGTAATGGAACATATAGAAGTACTCCAAAATTGTAAAATGTAAGAGTTGAATAGGGCAAGTTTATTCTTCCATGTGACAAACTAACAAGGAGAAGGTGATATGCTTTGCAGAAGAGCATGTAGTTTTTTATCAGATAAATTAAATCCAAATTCAGATCTCTTCATTTGGTCCAAATATCTCTATACCTTACTAAGATGGCAATTTTTTCTTTTCAACACTTTTTAAAGCATTTAACCTGAATAAGAAGCTTTATATTTTCAATAGGTTTTTCCCCTGATATATTGAATAAACTTAATTTCATTTAATTTTAATATTTTAAGTGAAAAATATCTGTAAACTATCTTTATTTTTCCATCATTCTGGTAAAATATGAAAATAAATATTTTTGCTATTGCAATTTTGCAGAACTCCTCATCACATTTTGGATGTGTTTTCTCTTCGTTAATTATTTCTATTCCTTTGGCATAATTCATATGAAAGTGAGTTTCACAATGTCAGGTGTTTGCCTACAGAAATTCATTTCTCTCACTCCTCCCTAACAGTAGCAGAGATGATTCAACATGAACAATTTCAAATTTGTACTGAAGGGAAACAAAAAGGACATATCTCCATTTTTGAAACAGATATCATAACAAATTTTAAAAAGAAAGAATGCTGAGTGCTACAGGATTTAGTTGGATTTAAGATTGTAATAAGTACTGTTGTTAACAATAGCAGCAACAAGAAATCTTTGATCTCAGGCTAATCAGAAGATCAAGTGAAATATATCCTAAAATTTTATAACACATTTCTAATATATGATACACAAAACATGTATGTTATATATATTAACATATGTATTTCAGTATTATTATACACTTTTATTATTAACTTCATGCAATTTCTCCTTTGAATTTTTTAAATTAATATTCTCTTTTACTGTATCACAATAAGCTAGAAAATTGTAAACTGAAAATTGTGGACTCCAGGAAGTAGGAGATATGTTAAATGGAGATCAAATGTAAATAATACTACAGATTGCCATTTACTTTACCTTAAATTTTAAAGCTGTTTCAAACTACATTTCCCAATCACATATATAAATTTATGTATATGTTATATGTGATATAATATATGCATAACATATAAATTCATGTATATATTATGCTTATATTACATCAGATATAAGATATAGATTTATACATTCAATAAACATACTCAATAATTATATATATAAGTTTGTATACGTATGTATATATGTACATATTTTTATGTATAGAAATGTATATATATATATTATATCTGATATATAATATATATATATATTACTCAGGCATTTTCTGTTCACAAGAATTGTATCTTTTCTTCCTTTCTTCCTTTCTTTCTTCCATCTTTGCTTCTTTCCCTTTATTAAGAGAATAAGAGAAATTTAAAAAGGAAAGTGTATAAGTATGAAGACAGAAGATGTGTTCCTGAAAAACTTGGACAAGGTTCCTGCAGATGGACTTGGATCAGACTTGGATGATGTAGTGAAATTGCATTTGGGCCGCTCTTAAGGAGCCGAATACAGTAGGACCCTTTATTAGAATTAATCATGGCCTTTAACAAGTTAATATTAAAAGCAGAGTGTCTTTCTTAGGAAAGAGCTATACTTTTTATTGAATAAAATTGGAATTTAGGGCTGGGGATGTGGCTCAAGCGGTAGCGCGCTCACCTGGCATGCGTGCGGCCCGGGTTCGATCCTCAGCACCACATACCAACAAAGATGTTGTGTCCGCCGAGAACTAAAAAATAAATATTAAAAAAAAATTCTCTCTAAAAAAAAAAAAATTGGAATTTAACTGGGATTTTATGAAAAAACACTTGTAGATTGCAGTGTTGATTGCATGTTTTAATAAGAAACTTGATTTGTATTTTAATAAACCAGAGAAAATCTGCAAAAGATATAACTTTTTGAAACACCCACGCAGGGGCTAAAAAAGGGCAGGACTGTAGTGGATGAATCCAGATAGAAATAAGTTCTAGAGCAGAAAACGTAGAGAAAATTAGCACAAGGTAATACAAAAGTACAATTTTTTTAATGAGAATGAGTGTCTCCAAATTATTTGTCACTCTTTAAAAAAATTGTTACATAAAAATATCTCAAAATCTGTGTTCACTGCTTCCTCTTAAGACCATTGTTATTTGCTGTATTTATTCCCAAAAGCTCAGCTCTCAAATTTATTATAATTTACAAATATGAGACTCTGTGGTTCTCAGTCTTTATTAGCAGTACCATTGACAGAAATTTCCTACTGCATGTCTTTCTTTAGAAATCAATCTTCCACCATGATGTATGTGTTTTTTTTTCCATAGAAGCAAACATGTTTCTTTATCCTCTCTGAAGTTCAGAGTCCTATACCTTCATCCATCTTCCACTATTAGTAGAATTACTATTTTCACAATATAATGATTTTTGTAGATTTAAATGCTACCTTCAATTAAGAAAATTTATTTCATTATTGAACACATTAACTCTAAGATGGGAAAACATCTAAGCATGTATATTTGGCTTATTTTGCAAATTTGGAACCTATCAAAGATTAGTAATTAGTTCTCAGCCTACACTCATAAAAATAAGTTCATGGATATATATAGTGGTCCTTTTTGTCAGGGTCAGTTCAGGCTTTCACTACATGTATAAAAATTTATACTTACACACAAAACTCTCCTTGGATGTAATTATATTGTTCCTGAAAAATAGGGTGAATTATTTTACATAATATTCTGAAGAGGTAAGCATAGTTAAAGAAGAGGAGGAAAGAGAAGGAGAAGAAAAAAATAGGAAGACAAAAGGCTGAAAGAAGCATAATGTATGCTATAATCATTCATAAAACACAATCTGTAAATCTATAGGTACTGTGGTGAATCAGTTAATATCCACTGAAAACAAATGAAAGAAATTAATAAAAAAGCATCATAAAAATTTTAGACTTTGGGAAATATCACATATGTTCAAAATTTATGTGCCTATGTCTAGTTAAAATTGGTAATATGACCTTAAGTTTTCTTTTTTTTCAGTTTCATTTGAAGAGATTCAATTTGCTTCTGTTTTGTTTCAAAACCTTTGTCAAATATTTTGCAAATGCAGGAGGGAGACAGTCTTGTGTGTACTGCACTCTATTTAGTCAATCTGGCAAGGATATGGTCCTTAGTCTCTCTCAGGAAAGTCTGGATAATACCTGAAGCTTCCAGTTCTGAGATTAGGAGCAGGAGAAGTAAGCACAGAAACAGAGGTAGCAGGACTCTGGATTTAGAACATCCCTGGAGATTTTCAGACACTCTCTGGTGCAGAGGTTCTTTCCTTTTAGTTCCATTTGCTTTTTGAATTTCACTGAATTCATTTCCCCTTGGTATAGCTCCTCCTTTCTGGATGTCTCTTTCTACTGTCTATCTTCTTCCTGTTTAGTACCTTATTTTTGCTTGTCTTTCACACCAGATAAGGACATGTGTTACATGGTTATGTGTACTTTCACACCATGCAATTTGCAAGGTATTTGAATCGCTGTGGTAATATGTGTCTCCAATTCAAATGTAAACTCTTGGAGGTCTTATGCTTGCTTTATCTTCAATTATATCCTTCACATTTGCATATAAAGTTCCCTAACAAATAAGATATTTAGTCAATACTTGTTAAAAGCATAAATAAAATTGCTTGAGTAGTTTGGGCATTTAGAGTGAAATACTGAAGATTTGAGATTTAAAAGATAGTTGGAGAAACAGAAATCCACAAAGCACAAGAAATGGAATGATTTTCTATTATTTAATCTCTGGATTGAGAATGCATCTTAATTTCAAGAAAGTGACAACTTCAAGAGAATGGTATATAAATTCAGTTTCTATTTTATAAGAAAAGTGATCATAAAAGGCAATTTAAATGTGGTTATAAAAGATCCAAAGCTAATAGCTAATCATTCAAAAATTTGGTAATTTGGGGAAAATTAAATATTGAAATTGTAAGAAAATTTTCTCTATAAAGTCTTAATTTTACCTTAAATTTTGGCAGGATAAGAGGAACTAATACTAGTATTTCTTGAAGAAAAAACATGTAAAACTAATTATTAACATAATTTTTTGAAGTAAAGTAACAAACTCAGCAGTTTAATACTGTGATAGCATTTTTTAGATTTTTGACTTCCCATTTTCCTTCTTCAGATGATGAATATATGTATTTTAAAAATAAAATATTTTGACTCTTAGTGAAATCCAGGTGATCATAAAATTGGTGAATAGATGGGTTATATTCTAAGTATAAATTCAACTTAATTTATAAGTCAAAATAAGGAAATTAAAAAAGAAAAATGACTTAAAGAAAAAGCATGGGTATTGTTGAGATTAAAAAATGCAGAAAGTATTTTTTTAGTATGTTTATCCAATAAAACTAAATAGAAATATATGTAAATAATATCAGTTCTGTAATTCAAAACTGCTTTTGTTCAATGCAATTTTACAAAACTGAGGATAAAATTTAACTTTTTAAAGTTTTGTACCTGTTTTCACAAACAACCTTATGAAAGTCATACTCCATCAGGAAATGTGAACTGTTGGGGATTTTCCTCTTTTTCTTCATAATCTTGTTCACACCAGGATTTTTTCCCAGGGCAGTGAGGTCAGTTATTATCACAAACTATTTCATGAAAGAGAAATCAATCGATACAGTTTTTCTCATTTGTTTCAAAGGTATTCACAGGTATCTACCCAGGATCCAAAACTGAGAATGCAGACATGAAAGAACAGGATCTAAAGACAAATGAGAATATAATGATATGAGTTAAAATAAAATGGTTGCAAACCCATACACTTTAGAGTTGTGTGTGCATGTGTGTGCATATGTATGTGTATCTAGACTTGCATCTACCCAGATATCTATGACTCTCTGTATCTCTATGTCTGTAGCACTTACTTTAATGAAAGATGGGAAATGTGGAACTGTTTCTGGTCTACAATGGATCAAGTAAGAAGAACTCTACTTGAATAATAGGTGGAATAGTGAAATTGGAAATAGTCAAAGGAACCCCTGAATTAATCTATAAATTAATATACACATTTAAAAATTCCCTAAAGGAAGAATTCTCTCTGAAAAGAGGTCATGATTGCTAAAATTTTTAACCACCTACTAGAAACACTGATACTACCGAATCTGTTCTTTGTCAAGAGCTACAACAAATAGCAGTGGGGAACTTCTGGAAATTTATTGCTTAGGGAATGAGTATAGTAGAAGTGCACAACAGGAGGAGATAAATCATAAGATCATCTTGTACTCTACTTCTCTGGAGAACTTTGATTCATACAACATGAGTAAGAACCTTAGGCATGGATACAAGGGCCTTTGGTGTCAGAAATCAGGCCATCTGCACCAACATCCTTGTTAGTGACCTAACTTCTGTGTTGGCCATGGCAGTTCTAAGAAGCATTTGCAGCAAGCAGAAAATAAGTGGAGAAGAATCACAGAGGATCAGAAACTATGAAGTGGTCTAACAGAGGGAATGAATGGAAGCCTTTTTTTGTATACTCTAAACATGTCTTAGGAATTATTTAAGGTGGAGTATATCAGTTGTTCACACTCAGTGAGAAACTGCTGAGCCACAGAAATAATGTTCTCAAAAATTTATGATTTGTATAATTTTTTCTCTGAGATAGTTTTGAACTGAGTGAGGCCAGAAATGTAGATGTATCTACAGGGAGAAGGAAATAAATCTCTAAGCAATGGAGGGTTCTGCCTTATAAATGGAGAAGAGAATAGAAGAGTGAAATAAAACACCAGTAATGGCATTTGGTAAGGAAACAGACTTGTTTTCAAAGAAGCATTTTTATTTTAAAATGTATTCTGGTTTGGGACAGCCAAGATAAAACATTTTAGTATGTTGAGTATGATCCCACATTGGTTGTCAAATATTTGGAACGTAAGAATACATGAAGTTCATATACATTTATGAAAATAATAAAGCTATAAATAAGGATAATCAATGAAAGTTAAAATAAGAAATTAAATAAATCAGAAAACATTAACTATTAGGAGAAAAATGCAGTTATAGCAGAAGTCAATATATATTCAAGAAAAGAGTGACAAAGTGATTAAAAAGCTTATGATGATAAAACTGGAAGTAATGAATAAGTTCTATGAGAAACTCATTCATGATCTTTGGAAAGGTAAAATAAAATAGTTCCTAATGTATTAACTCTCAGAATTCATCTTAGACTATGTATTATTGTTCACTGATTCTATCAAACAAGATAAGCTTATAGAAGATTCTCTAAATAGTAGCCTGAAACCTGGAATCTTCACGCACATTCATTGGGTGTAAGAGATATATAACTTTAAATGTTCTCTCAACCAGTGTGTATTAAGTTTTTTTTTTATTACAGTAAGTTATTGTATCTATTCTCTGTTTTTATTGTATCTAATCTATTATTCAAATCTATTGTAAGAAAAAGCACCAAGTACAAAAGACCTAACCATATTAATAAGATATGTTGTAAGATATTTTTAAATGCATTCCTGATATGGTAAATTAAATATATGAGTAAACTGAAGACTAAGTCAGCAAATTCCTTGTGATATCTATGGATGTCTAACAATCCAGTCCTTTGCTTCTTAGGAAGCACATTGTGACAGAAATCATGTCATGCCAGGCCAGAATTCAGACACAAAAATAAGATCCTATTAAGGAGTAAAGTACAAAAGATTTTTAAAAAAATGTTCCAAAAAGAGACATTTGTTTTATCACTCTTACTTGGTGTTCTAGATATATGAAATAAAAACAAAATTTTAACTATATACATGTATGTCATATAGAAGCACTCAGCACTGGTAAGATATAAACAAACTCAAATTGAAAAATAATTAAGTTAATTATGTTAGTTTCTTTTTGATATTACATTCATATGCATGAAAAAAAAAGAGATACAACTTCTCTCTGAGGAATACATGTTAAATCTAGGCTTGAAAAAGTTCCTGCAGTTAAATTTCCAATGACCACAAGTTTACAGTAAGGAATGAAAGCATAAAAGGAAAAACACTTCCAGAGGAAGAGTTTTAAAAAAAAGCATCATGCCATCAAATATCACAAATATTCTGCATCTCAGACACATAATATAAAATATTTATACTTAACTAATTTAATATATGTTATATATAATATCATATATAGTATATTTGAGAAAAACTCTAACCATGCAGATCTATAAAGAACCAAATAGAACTTCCATAACTGAAAACTATTACAACTGAAATTAGACATCCTGTGGATTGAGTAAAAAGCAAGTTAGAAATATCTAAAACTCCAGGATTGATGAAATTATCCAAAATGCAAAAGAGGGAGACAAAGAGATGGACTCTGTGGAAGAGAGGTTATGACATATGAATGACAGGGTGGCATATGTAAAATAATTTTAAGTGAAATTCAGAAGAAATTAGAGACATTAGAGAAGGAATGAAATTTAAAATAATTGCTGAAACTTTTTTCAGAATTAATGAAAGATACATTTGGAAACTGTATCTTTGGGAAATCACTTCTAAATTTAGGGAGTAAAATACAAAGCTGCATCCGAACTAACTGAATGAAACTAGGCAGCCCCAAACACAAATAAAGATCTAAAACAATTGTATGAAAATGATAAACTATTTAAAGGAATGTTATATAATATTAAATATTAAAAAGATGGTTAACTTCTCTACAATAATAGCCTGAACCAGAAAAGAATGAGACAAATATATTAAATATGCTAAGACACAACAATTATCAACTTAGAAATTTTAATCCTTCTCCACATTAGCATATGTGACTATGACATAAAGATCTATTTCAATAAAAAGGTAACTTCTTACCCACAGTTGTAAAGAGTTACTTTGGAAAGAAAGAAGACATAATGCACACGAAAAAAATGATGAACTATACAAATAATAAACAGTGTTGAACATATAAACATAAAGACTGCATAAGAAAGTATTTAATTTGTGTTTTTAAAAGATTTATTTAAGGTATCTGACAATAATGCAGCATAAATCA
This sequence comes from Ictidomys tridecemlineatus, assembly GCF_052094955.1. Taxonomy (NCBI): domain Eukaryota; kingdom Metazoa; phylum Chordata; class Mammalia; order Rodentia; family Sciuridae; genus Ictidomys; species Ictidomys tridecemlineatus. Next base: position 151,328,036 of record NC_135483.1, on the reverse strand, counting down.
GAGAGGGCAATTGGATTTAGAGGATGTGGAAAATGTTTAGATGTTGTATTGTTAAGTGTATGTATTCACATTCCCTGAGTAACCATCAAATAATGCAGACACAATGTATAAAGTATTAATAAAAAAGAATCTAAAATTATAGATTACATATACAATGATAATATAAATTTTTAAACACCTTATAACTATATCAATATTAGACAACTTAAACTTTGGGGAAAACTAAGTTTTATGGTAACATTACTAGAAATGAGTAAATATTTCATAGAAATTAAATGTAAAAGACCAATCAAAACATGAAAATATTTTAGTAATCAGAAAAATACAAAGTTAAACTACAGTAAAATAAGTGTTCCATAAACCTTTCTCTTGCTAAAATTCCATCAACAACATAATGTGGTCTGAAGGATTATTTCCGAGAATTCAGAGCTTTGGTGATGAAAATGATTGATACCTCTACTTGGAAAACAACTGGGAATTGTCTAATAAAATGGGGAATGAATATACCTAATGGCTTATTAACTCCAGTCTCTTCATTAAAAGAATTCCATTCACTTGTGTAGTTTGAGATATTTAAAGATCATACTCTTATGGTGTTCAAAATAGCAGCAACTGTTAGGCACCTAAATACACAAATGTGCACAGACAGAAAAATAGATAAACACAGTGTGACTTTTTACCATGGGATATTTTGCAGCAATGACAGGTAAGGTATAGATATCACCTTGGCCAGAGGAAGAATTTAAATATTTTTAAGCGAACTGTGAAGAAATACCACATTATTCTAAACATATATGTTAAAATAATAAAAAGTGAGTAGTGTATGTGTGACAAAGTTTTGAATAAAGGAAAGGAATAATAAATACAATTATATTGGTTACTTCAGGAGAAGAGGGAGAAAAGGGAACAGCATGGAGAATGGAACATGACAAATATGGTAAACTTACATGTAATATTCATAATTCGTATTTTCAAATATGGGAAAGTAAATATGCTAATTTTCTTAGAGTCTTCTTTGAATCAAATATAAATTTTTGATATGTTCAATATACAGATTGTCCCAGATTGCTTGACTTATTTTTTTTTTTTTTACTTTACGATGGTTTTAAAAGACATTCAGTAGGAAACATATTTAGAAGTTTAATCTTTTCCTGAGCTAACAATATGTGGTGTGACACTTTTGAGATATTAGGCAGTGGTGATCAGCACCAATTAGGATCCAGCCATGTGATAACAAGGATAAACAAATGATAATCCACAGTATACTCTAATGTTAAGCTATGTATTCAGGTTAGATGTATTAAGTGCATTTTCAACTTAAAATATTATCAACTTATCCATTTATCAGGACAAATATCCCATGATAAGTCAAGAAGAATCTGTGTTCTACATAAAAATATTTTTAAAGAATCAATGCATACATGTATAAATGCAGACACATTAAAGCAATACAAGATAGATGATTGATGTATTTCAAACTTTGTTCTCAAGAAAGTGAAAATTATGTCTCCTGTTCTCAAAAGAGAATTACTACTATGACACAGAAGTCTTCCTAGTGTGCATCTTCCTGGCCCTATACAATGTGTCTCCAGTACAGATTTCTGCTCTTAATACAACACTAGTAGATTTTTCTCCATCAGAGAGTTGAGGATGCTACTTTTCCTAGAGTCAACCACCGTCTACATTTTGACTATCATGTTCCCAGTCCTGAAAAGTTTAGCTTAAATCTTATGGATGAAAAACAACATTAACACCAACTAAGTAAGAGAAAATCTAAAGTTAAAACTTTTAAGTATCTATGACAGAAATAAACATGTTACTAATAGAGAGAAATGTACAAACTTCTTATAAAAACACTATTTTAGACAATTCAAGTAAGCAATTATCTTGCAAAATAAAAATTTTAAATAACATTTTAAAGAAGTTCTCCTAATAGAATGTCTCTTCTCTTTTACAAGTTTTTAACTACAGCTTTAGATAGATAGTTTGGCATTTAAAATTGAAGAATATTTAGTTCATGAAACCAATTACACCAACAGCCATTGTTTTTAATGAACAACCTCACTCTAGTAAGTGATTCAGAGGACATAAAGTGTTTGGAAACAGCAAATACATAAAAAAATTCTAATAAAGCAAGATTTCCTGTGGACTTCTATGAGTGTCATAATAGATTCTGATAAAAAAAAATGCAGAGATGCAATGAGATGTTTTTCTCTCTCTTTTTTTTCACACTTAACATATACAGGGCTGATTTTCTAGTCTCTATTACAATTTTTGATTTAATTAATTATACAGATATTAAATAAGTTACTGGATTGACAAACTACATATATATATATATATACACATATAAATGTATTGACTGAGATTTTAAACATGCTTACATTGAAAATAATGCACATGTGTGTGTATTTGCATGTATACATGAATACATTTTTGGAAGGTGTTTATTGGCATAATTCTGAACATAGTTGTAGGCAATATGGTAGAGGAGATCAGAAGTGAGACAGGGTGAGGGTTTCAAAGTGTTCTCTTGTATTTTTAGGATCTTTGTTGTTGTTGTTGTTGTTCTAATTCAATGCAAGGGAAAAGAACTGGAGAATTTATAACAGGGTTTTTAATATATACTAAAATTGTAAGTAAAGGAAAAGTGTTTAAATAAATGTTTAAAAAAAATTCAGGACTACTGACATTTTTCCTGTCTTCTAAATTCTCAAGATTATTTTAATGGACATTTCTAAATGTACTACAAATATGCGTACTTACAATCGTTTTAACCTAAAATTTTAATAAAACACACTCTTTCTAATGAAGAAAATAAGATAAGTCCAGAGAGTTTTAAAAATTGGCAATGTTAGGGCTGGGGGTATAGCTCAGTGGTAGAGCGCTTGCCTAGCATGTGTGAAGCACTGGGTTCGAGCCTTAGCACCACTAAAAAGAAATAAATAAAATAAAGGTATTGTGTCCATTGACAACTAAAAAAAGATATTTTTTTAAAAAAAGAATGACAAAGTTGGATGTAAAAACAATTTTTTTTAAACTGGGAATTGAATCCAGGGGTACTTTATCACTGAGCCATATCCCCAGGGCCTTTAAAAAATTATTTATTTTTTTATTTTGAGACCATGTCTCCTAGCTAGATGGCTTAGGCTCGCCTCCTACTTGTGGTTATCCTGCCTTAGCTACTGGAGTCACTGAGATTACAGGTATGATCCAAAGTAACCTTCAAAACCAGATTTCTTGATGGCTCATTTAGTGTGAACAAAGTGTTTTTTCCACTTTCTATAAGAGGCATACATGAATCCACTTATATTTATTGTAGTAAGTCATCACCATTGTCCAAAAAGAGTGCCACATTAAAGGCTTACATAACACAAATATATCTTGGAGTTCTGTAAGTTAGACTCTTAATGTACGCCTCAGTGGGTTTAAATTATGTAAGTGAGTATGCATTCCTCACTGAAGAATAGGTGGAAGAACCTACTCTCAGGTTCATTCAGGGATTTTGTAGAATTTAGCTTGGAATTGTTGGCTGGGGCGTGTTCTCAGTTTCTTTGTGTTTTCTATAATATTCTATTCTAATATATATATATTATATTGTATTATATTATATTACATTATTTGGCTTATGGTCCCCAAATCCAAAGCCAGCAATAGTGGATCAAGTATGTTTCATACCTGGAATTTCTCTGATCTCCCTTTTTGTCTCAGTTCTCTTTTGCTTTCCTTTTCTACAGCATCTCTCTGACTGTGACATTGGTGTTAGTGCTAATTAACAAGAGCTATTAGATAAATGTCCATTATTATTATGACTATAATTTTTCTTAGAATTATCTCAAAGTAGAAATCAATTCATAATTTAATTCCCCCAAATATTTTTATTCTAATATTTTCTTTTAATTTGTTTGTTCTAAATCAAGTACATTTCACATCAATTGTTTCATTCCTGTTCAAATTGTAATCATCAAGAATACAAATAGAAAATGCCAGAGAGGATGTGGAGAAAATAGAACATTTATATGCTGTTGGTCAGCTTATAATTAACATAATAATTATAATTAATACAACATCTATGGAAATCCTTCTGGAGGTCTCCCCAAAGACTAGCTATGGCACTCCTTAGTGTTCATACAAAAGAACTAAAGTCAGGCTGCTATATCAATATGTGCATATCCATGTTTATAGCAGTGTAATTCATGATAGCCAAGTTGTGAAACCAAGTTAGGAGACTGTCAACAGATGAATAGACAAAAGAAAATTTGGTATGTCTACAATCTACACAAGAAAGCCTTACTTATAAAGAAGAATAAAATTATGACAGTTGCAGGGAAATAAATGAAACTGGAAATCATCATGTCAAGTAAAATAAGCTATTCTCAGAAATTCAACATTCGCATGTTTTCATTGGAAGCAGAGAGAAAAATAGGGTTTGAAAGGAGATTTTCATAGCAAGCCTTGGTGGCTCTCCTCTGTAATCCCAGAGATTCAGGTGGCTGAGGCAGTAGGATCACAGGTTTGAGATCAGCCTTAGCAATTAAGGAAGACTGTGTCTCAAAAAAAAAAAAAAAAAAAAAAGTCTGGAAATGAAGCTTGTAAAAGAGAGTGGGGGCCAAGGGTGTGAGATTCATGAAAATAAAAGGGAGACCATTAGTATAAAGAATGGTGATTATGTGGAGGGAGGAATATAGGGAAAGCAGAGCCAAAGAAATTAACCAAATTGTGGGCACATGTGAATATATCACAACAAATCCCATTATTTGGAATGATTATAATTCACCAATAAAAAAAGGGAAAGAAACCCTGTTCTTTAAGAAAGAAATAAAATAATTTTGAAGTGTATAGAAGTATTAAATGAAAAACAAGATTACCTCCTTCTTCATAGTATTTTCTCTACTATTAACAGTTTGTTGAGTGTTCTTGAAAAGGAAGGCAGGTGTATACACACACACATACACACACACACACACACACAATCAGGCATCACATTTATGAGAATGTAGGATTTCATTTTCCAAGTATAAGTAATCTTTATTTTGTTTAAAAATTATTCCTTATATATACTGATACTGGAGTATATTATGGTTTTGAAGCTTGGTGCTACTTATAAAATATATGGGGAAAAGCTTTTGTCTTGGCTTTCTATAAAGAGTTTGGAAAAAGTATAAAAGCAAAGATATTATGCTATTGATTTTTATGGAAGTGTCTTTTCACTCTACACAATGTACCTGGAAATCTCACTTGTATCCATGATTTCAACAATCATGTAGAGTCTTCAGAGTTTCACTATCATGGATTTCTCTTCTGTGTTCAAAATGCAGCAATAAGCTTCCTAAAAAACATTACCATTCAAGTGTTCCCTGGGCACATGGGTATCTTCTTGCATCCCTGTTTTTATGTACAATGTATAATCTTCCTGATTGCTTAGTAATCCCAAAATTCAGAAGCTTTTGCCTCAAGCCTGCCATTTTCAGTCTGCACCTCTTCTTTTAGTTCATTAAGCCTCAATGTTCCAGATGCAGAACACCTGCAAAAACTTAAATTGAGCCACAACTTCTACATTTAGGGTAAGTTTGAAATAAGTATTATGTTTTATTAAAATTATATTCTTTTGATAAAAGTAACAGATGAATAATTAGAGCATTTGAAAATGTGTGTATATAAAAATGAACAAACATATAAAGAATAAATAAGCTCTAGATTGTGAGTTCAATCCTATTTTAATTGACATACATCAATTTCATTGTAATATTGGATGAATTGATTCAAGAGTTAATGAGGTAAGGAACCACAATTCCATGCTCACTATAACTGTGGTAGGCCTGTAAATCAAGTGACTCCACATTGTCATTATGAGGAGAGATGTGATCTAGGGTTATTGAAGGCTATTTCAGATCTAGTGGTTAGTCCAGAATGGGAAAAATTTCCCCATTTCAGCGATATCATAGGATAAAGCATCATAATTTTCATGCTAGAGTCACAGCAATAACCTTGTGTTATTACTTGAAAATAAAGCCCAGACTTTGAGAACAGAGCAGAGCATTCCAATAGAGTCATGGTAATGGGTTTCACCCCATCTGAAAGTCAAAGTCAACCTTTGGAAATGCAAGTAAAATGCACTAGTAAAAGACTCTTATTTCTTGCACTGCCAGAAATTGGGTTTTTTGAACTTGTCACTTAAACATCTTAAAAATACATCCAATTAATCATAAATTCTAAATCTTAAATATCTTCAAATTCTGCACCATTTCTCTGATTGTTTAGCCTTCTTACTCCACTGTTGCTAACACCTTGCACAACATCCTTTTCAGTGCATGCAATACATTGTCTGTAGGGTAACAGTACATGAGACTCACGCACCCATAAAATTGCATGCCTATGGGTCAAGCCTTTTGCTTACAGCTCACTCTTGCCATCACTTAAATCATAGTGAAACTGTTAAACTCTTCCCTTTTGCTCTTCATTAATCTGTGCTTTTGCAGGAGTGGCTCATTCTGTTTATGAAGCCCCCATATTAACCGGTATATCCATCTGACAAATAGCTCCCCACCCAAAGAGCTCTAAAGAACACTCCCCTTTTCCCCAGGTACTTGTACATGTACTGCAGCTCTACAGGCTCCCAGTGCACTTTGCACATTCTTCTCATACAGTAATCATTTCTATAGCTGTGTGATGATTGCAAACATGGGTTGAGTTTATTTATCCTTTCTTCTAGCACTTAATGGATATTTAAAAATAAACTGAATAAATTAAACAACTGTATAAAGGCCTAACTGTCTAATAAAATAACTTGCACTGGATTCTAAATGAATCATGAAATTAAAATTGAATGCTTATTTGGATAAAGGGGATTTCTGTGAGATGAAGATAGAAGGAAGATTTGACCTTACAAAATTTAATAAAAAGCAGCTTGTGATAACAGGCAAAATCCCTGGATTCAAAAGAAGAGAAACTGGATTCAAGGTTAAGATTACCAACATTACTCTTCATCTGACCTTGGGCAATCTTTTAATCTTTCTAAGTATTAATTTCCTAAATGGTAAAAAGGAAAAGATTTCTGTCCTACTTACAATAGGATTATTGTGATAGAAAGAGATAGATATAGTGAAGACACTGGGCAATCTAAAGAGAATTATACAAATGTAGGATATTAATAAATTATGAAGGTAGAAATTTAATATACTATAAATGTATCAAACAAAGAAATGGCCTGGTTTCTCAGGCTTCTTAGGGAAAAAAGGTATAAAATATATCAAATGCATGAAGATAGGGGAGAATCAATGTATTTTAACTGCATAATGATAAAACAGAAGTTTTCTAAGCATTAAATTTGGAGATATAATGAATGTTTAATAATTGTTTTGTGGAAAATTTACTTGTTGTGAATATTAGAAAAGCATTTCTGGGTATATGCAAAATTTGAATTACTATAAAGACCTATTACAATATTCAGCACTAATCAGTTGACTGGAAATATGGAGATTTTATATTACCATATTGCTTATTTTAAAAATCACTTGGATATTGTGAAATATAATGTTGCTACAATTGATAATAGTCTTGCTTAGGAACAAACAACTTTCTATAAATGTTTATTTTTAAACTTTAGTCACTACATACCATATATAAACATATAATAAGCAACTCACTGCAATATATTTGAAATAATTAAGGACCATAGGTAAGTACAGAAAAGATAAGAAGGAATCAGAAATATAATAGAATATATTTATGCATTGTCAGTATGAAGTTACAATTTGGCTAGCATACATTACTTTTTACTTATTATTTAGTGTCCACAATCAATAATCATTTTCTTTTGAAGTTAGAAAACATAAATTGATTCTTAAAAATATAATCTGGTCTTCATGATAATATGTGAATCAGTGATGTTTGTCATGGTAGCACAATTTGAATATGACAGTTAATGACAAGCAGAACTTACATGAAAATAATTTTATAATTTTTTTTATTTCCATGTTTCCATTTTGAAATCAAAGTGAAAAAGTTATTCTTTGGCAGAGTTAGGAGAAATTGAACAAATTACAATTTAAGCAACAAATAGTTATTAAAAATTCCATATGCCAATATACCATTAACAAATTGTATAAACCAAAACACCGATGGATCCTGCTTCAATATCTATCCAGCACCAAAATCACATGTGGGCATCAGAAGCACCTGGGTTTGAGCTAATGCTGAATTAATAGTGTGATTTTGAATAAAATCCTTGGTGTTTCCAAAACAGAAATTCTTCATCCATAATGGAATTAAAACTTATACTTTAAAAGGTCACATTAGAAGAAGTAACACAAACATATGAATAACTGTAAAAGTATTATAGTAATAAATAAAAGATTGTTTCATTTTCATAAAGTTTAAAACATTTTCATGTCTTGTTATTTACTTAGATTATAGTGCCATAGTTGGCTCCTTAAGAGATATTGTGCACATGATAGAAATCATCTGGAAAATGAATGGAATTTCCTTAGCAGTTATTTTCTTAACTCTTCTTCCTAATTATGCATCATCAGCTTTTATTTCTATATCCAAGATCATCATCCTCCAACTAGGTTTTATTCAACTAGTCATTAATTAGGATTTATTGTGTGCTGGGAAATACCCTAGGTCCCAGAGAAGAGCAAGAAAGTGAAGGGGGAAAAACAGAACACACACAGATGCACACACACAAAATAATTTCCTGGAATTTATGGGGCAGTGATGAGATAACCATTCATAAAAACAAACAAACAACAACAACAACAAAACCTCATTAATCATAAAATGCAGTGATAATCAACATATGAATGTAACTATTAAGTGACATCTTGTTTCAAATGAAATCTGACCTGGTTATGAAGATTAGAGAAGTCTTAAAAATAAAATAATTAAAACTGAGATTTTTAAAATATACAGTAACCACATAGGTGAAAAGGAAGGGTGGTAAAAGGAGGAGTAGTGTTCCGGGAACCAATAGCATGCACTATCCTTGAGATGAGCTGTGTTGTGATGAACTGAAGACAACTGTGGCTGGAACAGAAAGAGGAATGGTACAAAGGGAGAATGTTTTACCCTAGTCAATTAATAATAATTGACAAATTATTATTCAACAAAATTTTGAAGCATGCAAAATCCTTTATCCTAATTCTACACCACAATTTCTGCTAGTCACTCATTTTCCATCAGCCACTCAGCATCATTTCTTGGAAAAATAATGTTTCATCTAGGTAACATACGGTCACCCTGTAGGACTAGATCCTTTGTGCCTTTCATAATGTTTGGGTCAAGATAAGAAGCAATGGCCTAGTCACAGTATTTTCTCCTCTTTCCTACTTCAATGCTTCATACTTCAGTGTATGAAACTCCATTTAAGTATTATTTGGCCCAACTCCTGCTAGTGAGAGTATCTTTATACCTGGCAAAATTCATATCTTAAATGAAATAAAGCTTTCTTTTTATGTTTTTTTTCAAGGAAGATAGACCTGTCAATCCAAGAAAATAATGAACATTTTGCCTGTATTTGCTACAGTTCACTAAGTGTGTCTTGCTTTTGTGTAGACATAGTCAATACAACTATAGGAAACCTCCCTAAGTCTGATATATTGTTACTTATAGTAAAGTTGATTAGGCCCTTGAAACCAGTAGGTTTCAAGTGAAAACCAATAGGTCCCTGTTTTCCTTAGAGGCAGTATTCTCTAAACCATGATGGGAATAAAGAGGGAGATGGATAGTCCTGTACTCTTATATTTGTATATTTAGCATCACTTGGAGAAATGTGGAAATAATTCTGAATTCTAGTAGGGTTATGACATCATGCTAGTGGGAAAACAGTAAACTGCATCATCTTTGATGGCTTCTCATTAAAGTCCATTCTCTGGTATTCCTGGTTATGACAATCCATGCCTTACTTCTTACTTGACTTCAAATACACCAGGAATAGCGTGCCAAGTTACATCAATACCTAATTGATTAACAATAATTAAAAAATTATTATTCAACAAAATTTTGAAGCATGCAAAATTCTTCTTTAGTGTCCCTATAAACCAAGATATGCAAAATTTGCATTCTCTCATGAAACTCTCTTCTTTTCTCTGAAACCCCAGGATGGGTGCTGCTCTTTAATAAAACTCATTTCATATGCCTGTTTTTAGAACCCATCATTCTTTCTATACTTATTGATTGAATATCTTCCATTTAAAAAGCCCTTCTTAATCTCAAAATGAATTAGAATCTCATTGATTCTTATTCTATTCAAGAATCTTATTGATTCTTATTCTATTCAATGAATTAGAATTATTTAATAGCACTATTTCAGTGCCCAAATTGTCCCAAGTTTGCCCTGTGAGAACCCCTTTAAGTGGCCTTTGCATTCTCTGATATATACTCATTAATTTAGGATTCTCTTATTTCCTTAAGGCACAATAAATATATTATAGGCATAGTTTTTACTTTTCTTGCCCCACTACTAGAATCACCTGATTCTTATAATAATATTGATTCAGGAAACATTATTAATGAGTGCCAAAACTAGTGCTTAAATTTGGGAGAATAATGAGATATTTATATAGGCTCTACAAACACCCTGACATAAAATGTTTATTAATTACAATAAGAAAAATTGTGTCCTTACAATGAAGAGAATGATACACTGCTTTAATGAAGTAATCACAACTAGTCAGTGACTATAAATGCATGAACCAACAGGAAGCATCATAAATGTGTGATACTTTTCAAAAACACTTATAGGCACAATCTGATCATTGGAAAAGATCAAATAAGTCATATCTAAAGAATATTTTATAAAATAACTGGCCCTCTTTAAAAATGACAATTTCATGACACTCATAAAAGAAACATGTTTGTTCATTAAGAAAATTGAAAAACACAGCAACTTAATATGAAATTCATAATCTGGAAGTTTCTTTTTTTTCTAGTACAAACACTATTGGAGTAATTGTCAACTCTGTTAAGTGCTGAGGATTATAAATTATTCCATCTTTGTTAATTTTATGATTATGATAACTGGATGAAAATTAAGTTAAGTAGTGTCTTGATTTTAGAAAACAAAAAATAGAATATTTAAGATAAATAAGGACCCTGTCAATATTATTTTCAAATGCGTTTTCAAAATTATTCAAGAATATGTTATGTAAAAATATTGACATTTGGAAAACCTAGGTAAAGAGCATATTCTTATAATGTTTTGTAACTCTGAAATTGAATATTATATAACTATAATCATAAAAAATACAAAGAAAAATATTTAAAGTCAATATTTTCTAAATGTTTTATTTGCTACTCAAAATGCATAAACTGTGAAGCTGAGCATAACAGACTGCTTTTTAAAAAATTTTCTTTATATAAGTAATAACCCCAAAGATAGCTAATAATGAGTTCATCCAATATTTAAAAAATTCTATCAGTGACGAGCAACTCATTTAAATTGCATGTGGCTTTAATTGCAACAACATTGCAATTTCAGGGGATTTATAAAAGATTTTCATAAACTTAAAAATTCAATAATTGGAGCTGGTGCTGAAGAAAAACATGAAGGAAACAGAAATGGTCACTGGCGACTGATTTAAACATCTTACTGACATTAGCAGACAGAAAGTCCTCAGAAGGAAGTTTGCTATTAATTATTTATAATTCAAGGTTTCAAAGTTACAAAAATGAACCTAAGATCAACTTCAATCAGGTCATATGTCTCATTAGATTCTCTTCCTCCATTAATGATGGGGTATATTTTCTTCCTACTTACCTTCTATCTCTTTATGTGCTCAGTCCTAGTGGACATTGATGTCATTCTCCAGAATAACCTGGTCAAAAAAAAAATGCTGAATTTTAACATACGATTTGAATTTTTTTTAATATATGGAGGAAGATACCTTATTCATTTATGTTTTAAAAATACTTTCTCAATGCACTGCCAATCATGAAGTAAAGATAGTTAAGTCACACACTTTGGTAGTAGGTGCTTGGTTAATAGTTGGAGATATTTCAGCCTACTATTTATAACAGTAAAATATATGAGAGGGTGTTTGAGTCTGAGGAAATTATGAAGAAAATTAAGAAGTTAGAAAAAAAGAAAATCAGGTAATATCAAAAGTAATGATATTACCCTCAAAGTAATTATAATAGCACATTTATTATTGACAATGAATTACACATCTATATATAGATATAATATTTTACATGTATAATACAAACCTATAATGACTCAGAATATATTTTGAAACTTATTTCCTTTGGTGGTTATGAATATAATAAATATTAGTATATATTATGCTTACTATAACCAGTTATTATTTTTACCCAGTTTCACCCTGTTAAATATTAATTAACTATTTTAAGACCTTTAAAGGCAAGTAATAATTTTTTCTGAAAGCATATTAACATAAGATTTCTTAAGATTTACATAAATTGAAACAACTTTCTAACATCTTGGCTCTAATTGTTTAGCTTAATGAGGTTTCTTTTATTTTAAGTTTTAAAAGTATACCAATTACTGAATAATTAAAGACACATGGCATCCTTACAGAATTTGGTATTAATATATATTTATCTGTATACATGTTGTATTCCACTCTATAAATTGATTTTTTTTTGCATTTTGCTTAAGTTAGTGGTTCTTTCCCTGAAAATTTGATTAGATAGAGCCAAACTTTTATCATAAACATAGTAAGGAAATACCCTGTTTTCACTGTATTCTTTTACTTTTTCATAATATTTGGCACATTTATGACTTCATAATTGTGCCATCCTTCATCCTCATAATCATGTTCTGTTCAGGTGTTGTTTGCTGAAGAATCTTACAGTCATTTGGCATAAGACCTGTTTTCTAACATCAATCAGACAATGTTGGCTTATAATCCAGATCCATATGGTTATTTTTATTTTTATTTTTTTAAATTCAGGGTAGGAAAAGTAGATGTGACTCTCTGGAAGTATCAGTGAAAGTGAAAATGGAAAACTTTTCTCTTTTTTTTCTTTTTTGTTTCATTTGAGAAGAAAAAGGCTAGCTCTAGAAGGCTACTAAAGAATTTTTGCAGAGGATAATGAGAGTTAGTTTAGGTGAGACTACATGGAGATGCTCTGACAGGGTCAAGGATAAAAGTGCTGGTGCTGGAAAAGAGAAATGGGTAAATCCAAGAAGCCATGGTGCAGAGGTTTTAGAGAGAGAAAAAAGAGAATTGACATAGAGAACACATGGATTTATAAGAAACTATGGAGTCTAGGTTCAAGTCATATAATATGCTAAATGATAAATAATGACTTTGATCTTGAATGTTGTGATTTCCAGCAGAAATGGAATCACTTAAGTATCTTTAGAAAAATAGGGCCATGAAAGTATGATCTGGAATGTTTTATTGATAGTGTTTTCTTTGGGGTCTCTGTACTTTGTACTGCATACGGTAATTTGTCAGTGATACTGAGTTTCCTCTAATTTCTTGAGATGGCATTACCAAGAGGAGAAGGGCTATGCCCTGAGATGGGACAAGGAGGTTGATGCTTCAGTTTTGTTACAGAAATCCTCACTTGCACTGACTTGTGTTTAACAGGTAGACTAAAGTTCATCTATTGCAATGCAGCATGCCTACATAGAATTCAACATCACGCTAATAATGGATTCCCAGTGCTATACCCTACTCACTCCTTTTATTGAATTTACATTGTGTAATGCACAAGAGGTTGCTATGCAAAAGTAATTTCTCTCTCTTCCCCCAACCTTCTCTCTCTTTTTCTCTCTCTCCTCACTTGCGTATCCAGCTAATGTTGAAAAATAAAACAACAGTCTGTATTACAATATGCTTCTTAACATTGTGAATGTACATAGCTGAGATATCAAACAGTTTTTGATTTATGAGAGAAAATAAAAATGCCTTGGCCTTCACGCACATAAAATGACCTTTATATGTGTCTTGCTACCATTTATCTAAATGCCGTGAGGGCAACTGACTATTTTATGGTTGGTTCAGCTTCTAACAGTTTTGGAATTTTGTTTTGAAAATGAACACCAGGGAAATTATTTCTTTAAACTACAAAATATTTGAAGATATTGCTTTCCATCATACTGAAATAATAGGTAAAAACATTGCTTGTTGATTCAGCTGCTTCTGGAGCATTCTTATAAATTACTTCTCACATTATGTTGAATTAATACTTTTTGAAATTGCCTTGAAATATATGTGCTATCTTCTTAGTAGGTGCTTTAAATGTGGTCAGATACCACATAATAATTTACTAACAAAATCAAGTAGATAGATGTTTCCACAAACTGAGGATAAGATTAAGGAGCCAAGGAGGATAAGATTAAGGATTCAATAACAGGAAGTAAAACTTACTGTAACCATCTCCTTTTGGTTTTTACATTTCCAAAATGAACAAGTCCCTGGTAGGCACTAGATTGAGAGAAAACTTAATATAATTATGTACCTGTGAAGTTATTACCAGTTTTGACAGAAATGCCCCTGAGAAATTTAACAACTTAATTAATGTCAAGGGATCTTATTTGCCTTTTATAAAGAGAAAAATCCAGAAGAGGAAAATCTGTGCATGTTAATATTTTTGCATTTTAAAATCACTAACACATTGATTTTCCTCCTGAAACTATGATAGAATATGTATTGTATAACATAAATATAGGAAGAGAACATGAATAAGAGTACAGAGTTTTAAAAGAATTAGTAGAAATTTAAGGAAAATGACCAGTCAAGACACAAAGAAATCAAAGAATAATTTCCAATCAAAGCAAAATTGAGACATCTATTTTCTGGGTAAATTTCATGTAACCCAGAGTTTGTGTGTCAACAATAAAGTTTCAGAAGTGTCAGTTTTTCAGCTTTTTTTTAACTGTATTTTCAAAGATGGGCTCAATCATTGCAAGAGGCTGATGTGGATTACTAAAACAATATTTTAAAAGCAACACAAAATACAGATAATAAGAGTTGTAACAGAAAGGGATAACTATTTTTTGCTTAACTCAGTACAACTATTTATGAAAGCAGATCAAAATACAAAGAAAAATCATGT
Source organism: Ictidomys tridecemlineatus (assembly GCF_052094955.1). NCBI lineage: Eukaryota > Metazoa > Chordata > Mammalia > Rodentia > Sciuridae > Ictidomys > Ictidomys tridecemlineatus. The sequence goes on along the minus strand of NC_135483.1, from coordinate 151,313,006 downwards.
AGTTAAATACATAAACATAACTGTATCGTACAATACAGGACAAATTTCAAAGACCTAACATGTCCCCAGATCTCTTAAAGTAAAACTTAGTACCTTTTTTGAACTAAATGTATGTGGAAAATTGGAAGTGTTAATTTAACAAAACTCACATCCTTAGAACACAATTACTACACCCTTACTATACCATCTTCCTCCCTCTGTACATCCCTCCTTTGCCTTATTTCCTTCCTTCTTTCCTATGTTCCTTTTTCCTTTTCTTTTTATTTTGTTTTGTAAAATCATACTGTCAAGTATGTTCTTACTTTATTGTAAGTGTTCTTTGCTTCTGCATACCCTTAAGCATATTGCACACCAAAAATTAGCTTTTTCCATCTATCTTCTTCACAAATAATACTGAACTATACTTTTATATCTGCTAGGTCTTTATTTCTTCTTTTCATGTCTAATAGCCCAATTCAATAATCTCAGTTAACTGTGTTTGATCAAAAACTACTTTGGTAACTATTGGTAGTAAAACAAAACATATTTAGTAAATTTGAATCTTACCTTAGGCTCTGATGTAGGTGTGATCAGAAAACCATTACAGGCTGCCTATCAAGAGAAACATCATCACGCAAATAGTTGCACAGAGGTTTTCTTGTTATTGTGAATAAGTTAAAATAAATTTTATAAGAGATGGTGATATGTAAGGGATAGTGGACCAAATAGTTACAGTTACCATTTGTCGCGACCCCTCGCTGGCAAAGGAAACACGACGCAGGATTCTTCTTTCAGCAGTTTACTCAGGACCTTTGAATCATGATGAGAAAACAGGAACAAGCAAGGAAAGAGCGCGAGCGGTCGGTCTGCCCTAGCTTAAGTACCCAGCCTCGCCAGTGAACTAGCACCACGTGGAGAAGCCCAATAGGTACAGTGCAGCGGAAGCAGGCCAGAGCCCAGCCCCACAGCCTTACAAGGAGTTGTTTACTTCTAACAACTCTAACTGCTAAGTCATCAGAAGCAGGAGGCCAGCGCCATTATCAGGGTGCGGTCGCCAGCTCCCAACAACCATTTTTTCTTCCCTTCTTATACCCCTTGTCTCTGTCTCCACTTACTTTGGCCAGAGGAATGTGAAGTGTGTCAGTCCCAAACTGATGCCTTAAAGGGAGGTCAGACATCTTTTCATTCCTTTCTCCAGCTTCTTCCCTAGGAAGGAATTGTATTGGGAAGTGTCTTTGTCAAGTGGAACAAGAGATTCCATAAAGATGTCTTCTCTGACTTCAGTATGCTCACTGAATTAAACTTATCCCAAGATAGTCAAAGATTTGTAAACATAATAACAAATGTTTACTCATTTTAACAATGACAATTTGCCTATTTTTATATCAACTGCATGTTTTTATTATACACATGGAGAAAATGTAATCTATCATTTGAGTGTTCCTCATGAAAAGATACTTGCATCAAAGTCAGGCATGGCATAGTGCGCACCTTTAAGGAATGAGGATTGTAAGTTCAAAGTCAACCTCAATAACTTAGCAAAACCTTGTCTCAAAATAAAAAATTAAAAGGACTGGGGATGTCACTCAGTGGTTAAATATCCCTGGGCTCAATCCTGGCTGCTACTACTACTACTAAAAGTAATTTAAAATTAAGAGTGAATGTGGTTTATATTAAGTATACGATAATTTTTTATAGTTACCCTTTTGACTATTTTAAATATTTTACTTTTTGACATTCTTTCTTTCATACTAGCTATATCAAAATGATAGGTGGTTGATTAAAACAACACTTTAAGCAGTTTTCTTCTGTTTCTTCAATTGGAGATTTGTGGAGGTGAGGAATCATTCTATATTAGTTGTAAATACCACAATTGAAATAAGTTCTAAAGTGCTGTCTATATAAAGGCAGATATTAGAAATAGATTGAATGATATGTGCTGTAGGCAGGGTAAGCAGCTGGGACATAATAAAAATATAAATCAGAATATTTTTATGGTTCATGATCACTGATTCAAGTGGGTCTTCTATAGCATCCAGAAATTATACCACATTTTGCTAATGCATTCTTTCTACCACTGTTCCAGTGATCACTTTATATATATTTTTTTTTCTTCTAAACTGTAACACATCCTCATGCTCAGCATATTAATTTCTTTCTGTCTCAATGAGAACAAAGGCACATTAAAAGTACACAACTTCTGATTTCCACACCAACCTCAGACCTGTGTCTGTGCCTACATTTTGCATCATTTCCAGAATTAGATATTACCTGTCCTTATTTCTAAGACCAAGCCACTGTCTTATTTCACCTTTTCTCCCCAAAAAAGACCTTAAAATAGTAAACTTCTTGGCAGTCTGTTTGGAAATGTTCTTAGGAAAAAAAGTAAAGAAACGAGAAAGTAAAGAACAGGGAAAAGCAATGTTAACAAAAGCATTTAGAGGAGCTTGTCACTACTCTAGTAACAATAGAAGATGGAGCATTGACCCATACTCATCCATCCAAGGTTATCTCCTGATATGTCACTCTTGCACCTTGTTTCATTCCCACTATCTCGACACCTGCAGGTCATGCCTTTTTTTTAACAGAGAATCTTCTACAGCACCAGAAAAGTTTGAGGAAGAACATGCAGGGTCTACTATATCTGTGCACAAACTCAGTAGTTGGAAGGATAAAGATGAGCAGTCAATGCTCTGCTCTAGCTTCTGTTTGTATCTTCCTCCTGTTCCTGGCTGGCTACTCAAAAACACTGCTATAGAAACTCCTTAATTTTCAATTTATTTATTCTTCATTGAATCACTTATCAATTTACAGTAAGCTAGTAATTCTCCCTCAAATTTTTTTCCTTTCCCTGACTTTCCTCTATAGCAACTGGACTCTATGCCTGCCTGCACTGTTAAGGAAGACTGCTTGAAGCACTTTCACATATGTGTTGTCTTCAGTTTCTTTCCTCCCAATTTCTCTAAACAGGAAATCGCTTTACCAAAAATTTAGCAGATGCTTTTGACTTCTGTGTTGAAACTGGATTGCATGGGACCAGAGGCTAAAGCAGGGAAAAACATTGGAAGCTGCTCCAATATTCTCGAGGAGGTAGTGTGGATGGTGGCAAGTTGGTGGCAGTCCAGGTTTAAATAAATAATCCTATCTTGATATATTATAAATTTAAATGTGACACAGTCAGCTATAACATAAACAAAAACTAAATTCTGTCACTAGAAATGCTCTAAGTCATTTGTCATTGGCCACTTTCAGTATTAGTTCCCTCTGTTCCCTTTATTTGACTCACCAGTGCTTAACATATACCAAGACTCTCATTGACAAAATAATTTCTGTTTCCTTAGATTCCACAATTTTTCAGTTCTTCCTTCTTTCCACGTTCCTTCATCCTTCTCCCCACCCAGATCACATTTTCTGCAAAGAGAGGAAGTTCTCTTTTCCTGAACTCCCTTTATTTTCATTTTTTAAATGTGTGTTCATTTTTTAAAATGTATGTAGTTATCTCACTTTAATTAAATAACATCAAATTATTTAATTAAATAACATCAAAATTAAAATGACTCCCAAATATAAATATTCAAACTTCTCCTGTGAACTCCAGACATGGTTATTTAAAGCTTATTTGTGAGTGGGCAACATGGAGGATTAGGGTGTGGCAACATTTCTCCTAGTTCCACAACCCCAAATTCAGTAACAGGAATACTGCATGTGCCCAAGGATTAGAGTGAAAACTCCTAAGTCTGGAGGGGCAATCTCCCCTAGATGAACCAGAGTCTATTGGATTCATTAAATAAATCTTTAGAAAAAAAAAAGTTCCCTGAGTTTATCAATCATCCCTGGAGAACCAATGCAAGAACCATCTTGGAACTGCATCACGGTAGAACAAATGGAAACTAGAAACTCAGATCTGTGAATTTGTGGCTAGGTCTGGGTGGGCCTGTCTGAGCCTAGGAAGGACATGGCTCGGCCTAGCAAACCCATGGAAAATCAGAAACTGGGAGTATTTCACTTCGAGAACACAGATTGAAAAAGCTGGAGAGAGCTGAGCTCTCCCCAGCCCTGTGAGTCTTGCAGCTGTGGGGGCTGACAGGGCTAGCTAAAGCAGTTTGAGTGGCTGGAAGGGTGGTTGTGAGAGCATTTGGCACTCAGCATGCCCATCCAGCCAGCGACAGTAATCCAGCATATGCCCAGGCCCCTAGACGATGTTCCCCAAGTCCCCAGCTCCTGACCAGGCCTATTGCTCTGCCCAGGAGGTCCATAGCCTAGCTTGCCAAGTTGACACTTAACCACCAAGCCTGACTGGCTCAGCACACAGCTTTGCCACCCAACTGCAGGACCCATCACTCAGGCCTGAAACACCTGGCTCAGGCCAGCTAGAACCACCAGACATGGCCAGCTGCTTCTCCACTCAGCTTCAGCCCAGCCTGACTGGTCCACAACTCTGGGGCCAGCCCACCACATCCAGCTCACTGCTTTGCTGCTTGGCCAGCTGGCCTGGGGCAGCTGGGTACACCTAATAGGCTGCTGCACTCTCTGCTCAACCAGCTGCTTCAAAATAGGAACTATGTACTTAGTCTATTGCTATATATTATTTGCTTAGATTGTTGCAATCATTGGGCTCCCCCCATCTGTGAGGTACTAGTAATATAGAGGGACACTATGAATCATAAGGCAGAAACTATAGTTTCAGATCCATCCAGTTAGATGGGTAGACACACAAACAATGTAAAAAAGTCAAGAAACAAGCCATCCCAAACAACACAAAAATAGACAATAATATATCCCATTGACACCACAGTGGAGGAAATATCAGAGATGAAATTCAAAAAGTTCATAGGTAAACTGATATATAAGGTAAAAGATGATATAAGAAAATGAAATCAGAGAGAAAATACAAAAAGTGGAGATCCTGAAGAAGAATCGGCCAGAAATCCTCAAAATAAAGGAATCAATAAACCAAATTAAAAACTCACTGGAAAGCATCACCAGAAGATTAGAGCACTTGGAAGACAGAGTTTCAGGCAATGAATACAAAATATATAATCTTGAAAATAAAGTTAACCACAGAGAAAAGATGTCAAAAGATCATGAATAGAACTTCCATCAAATATGGGTTAACATGAAAAGACCAAATTTAAGGTTTACTGGTGTCGTGACCCACCCCCTTGCCCGCAAGGAAGACGCAACTCAGGAATCTTCTTTCAGCAGTTTATTCAGGCCCTTGATATTTCTTCTAATAATCCTCGGATGCCCCTCCCAGCCTTAATAAAGCATCTCAAGCCCCAATGCGAAGCTGCCACGTGGAACTTTCTCATAGGGTGCTGAAAAACCATGCGCCAACTCTCCCAAATAAGGAGTTGTTTGTCACATACCAGAGTGGAGTCAGTGCCATCTTGTAATGGCGACCATAGACTGCATAAAGGCAGAGGCGGCTCACCACATACTGGGATAGATATTAGCTCAGAGATACAAAACAAAAGAATGCAAATATTTTCATTATCTTTTCAATGAAATAATAACTGAAAATGTCTAAACCTTCAGAATGAAATGGAAAATCAAATACAATAGAGGCTTACAGTACCCCAAACATAAAAAATTACAACAGACCCACATCAAGGCACATTATTACAAAAATGCCTAACTCACAGAATATAGATAGAAGTTTAAATGCTACCAGAGAAAAATGAAAAGTCACATTAGAGGAAGCCAATCTGGATTTCAGGTGATTTCTTAACCCAGATCCTCAAAGCTAGGAGATCCTGGAATTATATATGCCAAGCTCTGAAATAACATGGATGCCAATCAAGAATACTATATCCAGAAAAATTAAGCTTAAGAATTGACAATGAAGTAAAAAATTCCCATGATAAACAAAAGTTAAAAGAATTCACAACTGGAAAGCCTACACTACAAAAGAAGAACGCGTACATCAATACTCTTCAAGATATTTTATGAAGAAAAAATTAAAAATAAAAGTAAAAATCAGCAAAAGGAGAAACTACACTAGAAAAAATAGTGAATCAAGGGAGAAACTAACTCTAATTAAAAAAATAAATAAATCAAAATGTCAGGGAATAAAAATCATATCTTAATAATAACATTTAATGTAAATTGCCTAAACTCATCCATCAAAAGGCATAGATTGGAAGATTGGATTAAAAAATAAGACCTAACAATATGCTGTCTCAAGAAAAATCATCTCTTAGGCAAAGACATCAATAGACTGAGGGTGAGAGGATGGGAAAAAACATATCATTCATATGGAACAAATCGACAAGAAAATAGACAAGCAATGTTTTTTATCTTATTTGATAAAGTGGACTTCAAGCTAAAGTTAATCAGAAAGGATCAAAAAGGTCATTTAAATACTGCTTAATGGAATTATATATCAACTAGATATAATAATCATAAATATTTATGCCCCAAACAATGAAGTTATCTATATACATCAAACGAACTCCTCTAAATGTTAATAAAGTAGACCAAAACACAATAATACTGGGTAACATTAATATGCATCTCTCATCACTGGTTAAATCCTCCAAACAAAAAAATAAATAAAGAAGCTATAGAAACTAAAAGATACAATTAATAATTTAGAACTAACAGACATATAAAGAATATTTAATCCATCAATGACTGAATACACTTTATTCTCAGCATACATGGATCCTTATCTAAAATAGACCATATCTTAGTTGCTTAGTTTCCTAAGCTTATTCATTAAGCTTATTCAATAAAAAAAATAGAAATTTGGCAGAAAAATAACTTAACATCTCAAAGCCCTATAAAAAAGAAAAATAAATCAATATCACAAACAGTAGAATGCAGGAACTAATTAACATAAATGGAAAGGTATCAAACTGAAATCAGGACCAAAATAAAAGAAACTGGAACAAACCAATAAGAAAAAAAAGTAATTCAAAACAGTCAATCAAGTAAAACTTGGTTTTTTGAAAAAAATAAATAAAGTTGATAAGCCCTTCTCCAAGCCAATAAAGAGAAAGAGAAAAAGTCAAATTACTAAAATTCATGATGAAACAGAAAATATTACCACAGACACTACAGATTACAAACAATAATCAGAAAATATTTTGAAAACCTATATTCCAATAAAAAAGAAAATCATGAAGATACTGACAAATTTCTAGAGATATATGACAAACTGAATCATAGAAAATTTAAACAAATCAATTTCAAGCAATAAAATTGAAGATACTATCAAAAGCCCACCAACAAAGAAAAGCCTGGGACCAGACAGATTCTCAGCTAAGTTTAACCAGACCTTCAAAGAAGAACTTACATCAATACTCTTCAAATTATTTCATGAAATAGAAGAGGAAGGAGGCTGATTCATAGTGGGATAGAAAACAGGAGCATGGGAGGAATAGAAGAACTCTAGATAAGGCAGAGAGGTTACAGGGAAGGGAGGGGGCATGGAGTTATTAATGATGGCAGAATGTGATGATCATTATTATCCAAAGTATACATTTGAAGACACGAATTGGTGTGAATATACTGTGTATAAAACCAGAGATATGAAAAATTATGCTCTATATGTGTAATAAAAATCATAATGCATTCTGCTGTTATATATAAATTAAAAATAAAAAATAAATAAATAAAATAAAAGGAAGGAATCATCAGTTGGGAGCAATCGTGCATGCCTGTAATTCTAGAAGCTCTGGAAGCGGAGACAGAAGGATTGTCAATTCAATGCCATCCTCAGCAACAGCGAGGTGCTAAGCAACTCAGGGAGATCCTGTCTCTAAATAGAAAAGGAGGGAATCCTTCCAAACTCATTCTGTGAAATGAGTATCACCAAAACCAGACAAAGACACATCAGGAAAAGAAAACTTCAGACGAATATCCCTGATGAACATAGATACAAAAGTTCTTAATAAAATACTGGCAAATCTCTCTCTCTCTCTCTCTCTCTCTCTCTCTCTCTCTCTCTCTCTCTCACACACACACACACACACACACACACACACACACACACATATACACACACACACACATTAAAAAGAGTTAACAATGATCAAGTAGGGGAATACAAAGGTGGTTCAACTTAAGGAAATCAATCACTGTAATTCAGCATATCAATAGGCTTAAAGAAAAGAATCACATAATATCTCAATAGATTCTGAAAAAGTATTTGAAAACTTCAGCATTTGAAAAGCTAGAAATAGTAAGAACATACCTCAACATTGGAAAAACTATCTACGTTAAATTCAAGGCCAACAACATTTTAAGAATTCCCTCTAAAAACTTGAAAAAGACAAGGCTGCCCTCTTTCATCCCTTCCATTCAACATAATTTTTAAAACCCTAGTCAGAGGAATTAGACAAAAGAAAATAATAAGAGAATATGAATAAGAAAAGAAGAGCTCAAAATATTTCTATTTGTTGATGATATGTTTCTATATCTAGAAGACTCAAAAAGCTCCACAACAAAGTTTCTAGAACTAATAAATGAATTCAGCAAAGTAGCAGGATATTAAAGTAGCACCCATAAACAATTGCAGTCCTATACACTAATGATGAATCATCTGAAAAAGAATTTGGGCAAATTATTCTATTCACAATAGCCTTTTAAAAAAAGAAATCTTGGGAATCAATCTACCAAAAGAGAATTAATGTTCCCCAAATGTCCATAATACCAAAGTCTATAGAGATTTAATGCAGTTCCAATTAAAATCCCAAATATGTTCTTCATAGAACTAGAAAAAGCAGTCATGAAACTCATTTGGAAAAATAAGAGAACCAAAATAGCCAAAAAAATACTTAGCAAGAAAATTGAGGCAAAGGAATCACAATACCTAACTTTAAATTATACTATATAGCTATAATAACAGAAATGGTATTGGCACAAAAAATAGAGAAGAAAGCCAATGTAACAGAATAGAAGACACATAGACCAACACACACAAATAGAGTTATTTCATATAGACATAAGCACTATAAACATACATTGGAGAAAATATATTCTCTTCAACAAATGGTGCTAGGTACACTGGAAATCCATACATAGTAGAATGAAATTTGACACCTATGTCTCACCCTGCACAAAACTCAACTCAAAGTACATCAAGGAACTATTTTTTCAACCAAAGACCCTGTGCCTACTAGAAGAAGATGTTAACCCAATTCCCCATCATGTCAGCCTAGGAACTGACTTGCTCAGGAAAACTCCTAAAGCACAATAAGTAAAATCATGAATCAATAAATGGAAGTTTATCAAACTACAAAAAGCTTCTTTACAGCAAAGGTAACAATCAATAATGTAAAGAATAAGCATACAGAGTGAGAGAAAACCTTTGCCATTTACACACAAAATAGTACATTAATATCCAGGATATATAAAGAACTCAAAAACTTAACACCCAAAAAACCTCCAAAACAAATAACCCAATCAATGAATGGGAAAATGAACTGAACAGGCACAACACAGAAGAAGAAATACAAGAGGTTTAAAAATATATGAAAAAAAAAAAACATTCAACATCTCTAGAAATTAGATAAATGCAAAATTAAAACTACACTGAGATTCCACTTAATTGCAGTCAGAATAGTAATTATCAAGAATATATACCAGAGGAGGAAAGATGCCAGGCACCCAGCCAGACTGACCAGAGGAGGAAAGATGCCAGGCGCCCAGCCAGACCAGAGGAGGAAAGACGCCAGGCGCCCAGCCAGACTGGAGGAGGGAGTCCGGCCCCACCCCAAGTGCTAGTCCAGAGGAAGCCCATCAACTCTTAAAACCCATCAAAGGGGGTTTGGCTACCAGCATGGTTCTGCAGCTGATCCAGGTACCCGGGTTCCAACTCCCCCTCCCTTAGCTTCCATAACTCAAAATATTTCCCACAAGCTTTTGGGGGTTGTAGCTATCAACGCAAAACAACAACTGTACAGACACCTGGTTTCTACCTCAGAGACTAGAGAAGATACAGGTGGAAGCTCATTTCCTTTCACACCACCCTGAATACAGAGGCTCAAGCTAGGAATAGACAATGCCACCTACTGGAAGCAAGAAAAACAGTGTTCTGAGAGACTTTTTTTCCCCTCTCTTTCTTTCTCTCTTTTCTTCTCACTCTTCCACAACTTCAGCGTATGTGAAACCAAGAACTGTGTATGAACAACCGAATTACCAAAGTAATATAATATAGAGGAATTGCATATACCCCACCTTCCCCCCATTTTTTTTCTTTATTTCTATCTTACTTTCCTTTCCTTCTCTTATTTCTCTTTTCTTCCTTGTTATTTTTTTCTTTTCTTTTTTTCATTCGTATTCTCTCGATCCCACTTTCAATCTCCTAAGTTTTGCTATCTATACATAGGGTAACTATCTAAATAGATAGGAGGTTGAGTCTATACATTCTTCCATAAATTATCAGTCTAGTGGTTAGAGTTCTCCAAAGGTGCTAAGTTAGTTTAACCTCATACCCTCACTCCTTTCCCTCTAAGTATAACATCCTTAGTCTGAAATTAAGTTTTCTATATGCCACCAGATATGGTACACCTTTTATGAAACTAATAAATATATTCTTAAGTAATAATTAAAACCAATATCTATAGTCTTAGAATCCAACTATAAATGTATTAATAATGAAAACGTGTGCTTAGATAATGTACTGTTGATATTGGGAACTGTTAACATTGTCTTTCACCGAAAAAGAGGGATTTTGGAGCTATACAAGAACAATACTAATATATGAGGGGAAAAACATTAGCACAACAGTTTCACAAAGCTAGAAAGAATCATGAGCAGTATGAAAAGACAAGGAAAGAAAGGACCACAAACAATACAGGTTAATTCAACATTAGATGAGGAAATATCTGCAGCTGATGGAATGTCAGACAAAGAGTTCAGGATATACATGCTTCAGATGATCTGGAGTCTCAAGAAAGACATTATACAGCAAATTCAGACAATGAAAAACCACTTTGACAATGAATTACATAAACAAATCCAAGAAGCAAAAGATCAACTCTATGGGGAGATAGAGGATATAAAAAAAAAAAAACAGAAATCCTGGAAATGCAGGAAACAATAAACCAAATTAAAAACTCAAATGAGAGTATTACCAGCAGAGTAGAACACTTAGAAGATAGAACTTCAGACAACGAAGACAAAGCTTTTCAACTTGAAAAGAACATAGACAGCTCAGCGAGAATGTTAAGAAATCATGAGCAGAACATCCAAGAATTATGGGATAACATCAAGAAACCAAACCTAAGAGTTATTGGGATACAAGAGGGTACAGAGGTCCAAACTAAGGGAATGAGTAATCTATTCAATGAAATAATACTAGAAAACTTCCCAGACTTAAAGAATGAAAAAGAAATCCAAATACTAGAAGCCCACAGGACACCGAATGTACAAAATCATAAGAGATCCACACCAAGACACATAATAATGAAGATGCCCAATGTACAGAATAAGGAGAGAATCTTAAAAGCCACAAGAGAGAGGAAGCAGATTACATTTAGGGGTAAACCAATCAGGATAACTGCTGATCTTTCAACACAGACTCTGAAAGCTAGAAGATCCTGGAACAACATATTTCAAAAACTGAAAGAAAAAGGGTTCCAACCAAAAATCATGTATCCAGCGAAATTAAGCTTCAGGATTGAAGATGAAATAAAAATCTTCCATGATAAACAAAAGTTAAAAGAATTTGCAGCTAGAAAACCAGCTCTTCAAAACATCCTTGGCAAAACACTACAAGAAGTGGAAATGGAAAATAACAATGAAAACCAACAGTTAGAGGTAGTACAGTAAAGGAAAAACTAAGCATAGAGGAAAAACAAATTATGTTAAGTAACATACATAACCAAATACGGCTGGAAATATAAACCATATCTCAAAAGTAACCCTAAATGTTAATGGCTTAAATGCACCAATCAAAAGACATAGGCTAGTAGAATGGATTAAAAAAAAAAGATCCAACAATATGCTGCCTACAGGAGACTCATCTGATAGGAAAAGACATACACAGACTGAAGGTGAAAGGTTGAGAAAAATCATATCACTCATACGGACCCCGGAAGCAAGCAGGGGTGTCCATACTAGTATCAAATAAAATAGACTCCAAGCCAAAGTTAATCAAAAGGGATAAACAAGGACACTACATACTGCTCAAGGGAACCATACACCAACAAGACTTGATGATCATTAATATATATGCCCCAAACTGTGGTGCAGCTACGTTCATCAAACAAACTCTTCTCGAGTTCAAGAGTCTAATAGACCACAACACAATAATCATGGGAGATTTTAACACACCTCTCTCACCACTGGACAGATCTTCCAAACAAAAGTTGAATAAAGAAACCACAGAGCTCAATAATACAATTAATAATTTAGACTTAATTGATATATACAGAATATACCACCCAACATCAAGCGGATACACTTTCTTCTCAGCAGCACATGGATCCTTCTAAAAAATAGACCATATATTATGTCACAGGGCAAATCTTAGCAATTACAAAGAAGTTGAGATACTACCATGCATTTTATCTAATCATAATGGAATGAAATTGGAAATCAATAATAAAATGAGAAAGGAAAAATCCTACATCACGTGGAGATTAAACAATATGCTACTGAATGAACAAAGGGTTACAGAAGACATCAAAGAGGAAATTAAAAAATTCTTAGAGGTAAACGAAAACTCAGACACAACATATCGAAATCTTTGGGACACTATGAAAGCAGTACTAAGAGGAAAATTCATTTCATGGAGTCCATTCCTTAAAAGAGGAAAAGCCAACAAATAAATGACTTCATACTACACCTGGAAGCCTTAGAAAAAGAAGAACAAATTAGCAGCAAATACAGTAGAAGTCAAGAAATAATTAAAATTAGAGCTGAAATCAATGAAATCGAAACAAAAGAAACAATTGAAAAAATTGACAAAACTAAAAGTTGGTTCTTTGAAAAAATAAATAAGATCGATAGACCACTAGCCACGCTAACAAACAGAAGAAGAGAGAGAACCCAAATTACTAGCTTACGGGATGAAAAAGGCAACATCACAACAGACAATTCAGAAATACAGAAGATAATTAGAAATTATTTTGAAACCCTATACTCTAACAAAATAGAAGATAGTGATGGCATCGATAAATTCCTTGAGATATATGAACTACCCAGATTGAGTCAGGAAGATATAAACAACCTAAACAGACCAATATCAAGTGAGGAAATAGAGAAGCCATCAAAAGACTACCAACCAAGAAAAGCCCAGGACCGGATGGATATACAGCAGAGTTTTACAAGAACTTTAAAGAAGAACTAATACCAATACTCCATAATCTATTTCAGGAGATAGAAAAAGAGGGAGAACTTCCAAATTCATTCTATGAGGCCAATATCACCCTGATTCCCAAACCAGATAAGGACAACTCAAAGAAAGAAAACTACAGACCAATATCCCTAATGAATTTAGATGCAAAATCCTCAATAAAATTCTGGCAAATAGTATACAAAAACATATCAAAAAGATTGTGCACCATGATCAAGTAGGATTCATCCCTGGGATGCAAGGCTGGTTCAATATACAGAAATCAATAAATGTTTTTCACCACATCAATAGACTTAAAGATAAGAACCATATGATCATCTCGATAGACCTCGATAGACGCAGAAAAAGCATTCTACAAAGTACAGCAACCCTTTATGTTCAAAATGTTAGAAGAACTAGGGATAACAGGAAGTTACCTCAAAATTGTAAAAGCTATATATGCAAAGCCTCAGGCTAGCATCATTCTAAATGGAAAAAAACTGAAAGCATTCCCTCTAAAATCTGGAACAAGACAGGGATGCCCTCTATCACCACTTCTATTCAATATAGTTCTCGAAACACTGGCCAGAGAAATTAGACAGACAAAAGAAATTAAAGGCATAAAAATAGGAAAAGAAGAACTTAAATTGTCACTATTTGCAGAAGACATGATTCTATACCTAGAAGACACAAAAGGGTCTACAAAGAAACTACTAGAACTAATAAATGAATTCAGCAAAGTGGCAGGATATAAAATCAACACGCATAAATCAAAGGCATTTCTGTATATCAGATACAAAACTTCTAAAACAGAAATGAGGAAAACACCCCATTCACAATATCCTCAAAAAATAAAATAAAATACTTGGGAATCAATCTAACAAAAGAGGTGAAAGATTTATACAATGAAAACTACAGAACCCTAAAGAGAGAAATAAAAGAAGATCTTAGAAGATGGAAAAATATACCCTGTTCATGGATAGGCAGAACTAACATCATCAAAATGGCAATATTACCAAAAGTTCTCTATAGGTTCAATGCAATGCCAATCAAAATCCCAACGGTATTTCTTGTAGAAATAGATAAAGCAATCATGAAATTCATATGGAAAAATAAAAGATCCAGAATAGCAAAAGCAATTCTAAGCAGGAAGTGTGAATCAAAGGAGGTGTAGTGATACCAGATTTCAAACTGTACTACAAAGCAATAGTAACAAAAACAGCATTGTACTGGTACTAAAACAGGCGGGTGGACCAATGGTATAGAATAGAGGACACAGAAACCAATCCACAAAATTACAACTATCTTATATTCGATAAAGGAGCTAAAAGCATGCAATGGAGGAAGGATAGGATCTTCAACAAATGGTGCTGGGAAAACTGGAAATCCATATGCAACAAAATGAAACTGAATCCCCTCCTCTTGCCATGCACAAAAGTCAACTCAAAATGGATCAAGGACCTTGATATCAAATCAGAGACTATGCTTCTGATAGAAGAAAAGGTTGGCTCCGATCTACATATTGTGGGGTCAGGCTCCAAATTCCTTAATAGGACACCCATAGCACAAGAGTTAATAACAAGAATCAACAAATGGGACTTACTTAAACTAAAAAGTTTTTTTCTCAGCAAGAGAAACAATAAGAGAGGTAAACAGGGAGCCTACATCATGGGAACAAATTTTTACTCCTCACACTTCAGATAGAGGCCTAATATCCAGAGTATACAAAGAACTCAAATAATTAAACAATAAGAAAACAAATAACCCAATCAACAAATGGGCCAAGGACCTGAACAGACACTTCTCAGAGGAGGACATACAATCAATCACCAAGTACATGAAAAAATGCTCACCATCTCTAGCAGTCAGAGAAATGCAAATCAAAACCGCCCTTTCTTTTTGAGGTCAATACTTAACTATCACTTTTTCAATGAGTCCTTCCTAGTCGTTTCAGCTGAAATTCCAGAGTCTCCACCCATTCACCAATACAACCATCATTTTGTACTGTTTTACTCCTTCACACTTACTGCTATTTACCATGTGTTTTAGTTTGCCTATTCACTACTGTGACCAAAAGACCCGACAAGAACAATTAGAGGAGGAAAAATTTATTAGGCTTACAGATTCAGAGGTCTCAATCCTTAGGTTGACTCTAAAGTTCTAGGCTCCAAGTGAAGCAGGATATCATGATATAAGACTGTGGCAGAGAAAAGAAGCTCAAGAGAGAGTCGGGTAGCAGAGACCACTGCCCATCACAAACAAAATATAAATCCCGGAGGTTCACACCCAGTGACATATCTCTTTCACCCACACTCTACCTTCCTATAGTTACTGCCCAGTTAATCCCTATCAAGGGATAAATGTACTGTTTAGGTTAAGGCTATAATAACCCAATCATTTCATTTTTGAACCTTCTTGTATTATCTCACACATGAATTTTTTGGTGATACCTCATATGTAAACAATAATATTGTGCAAAAAACAATTTATAAATTTATACATATATATTCATTGTGTTCATTTTCTGTTTCCCATATCCATTTTCTGTTTCCCACTCAGATACACGCACAAACACACACACACACACACACACACACACACACACACACACACATATATATATATACACACAAACACTCAAAATAAATGAATAAATGCATAAACAAATGGAAATATAATATTAACAATTGAATGAATACATGGATTTTCAAATTTATTATAAAATTGTTCCTCAACTTATTTTTAATCCCCTTGGTGTGTGTAATTATTTTTTCTGTAATATAGATTGTCAGTAATCTTTTTCTTTTTTCCCCTAGGCTAAACTTAGCAAATATTTTTATTTTATTGACCTTTAATTTTTTTTTGTTTATTGCTTTATATATTGGAAACTTCTGAATATTTGTGTTAGTTTAGATACACAGAGAAGTAGACTTGAAAACAAGAGGAGCTCTACAAAAGATTTATTAGGACAGAGTCCATGAGAGGAAATGGAAGGGAGTGAAAGAGTAGTCCAGGAAAGCCATCATACCACCATGGAGATTCAATTGCAAAGGAAGAACAAATTGTAAGGAGGAAGCTTGGGTTCAAGTGTTTTGGATAGAGTGCATGGAATTCTAAGGAAGATTCCACAAGGCTGTCACAGAGGAAAGTCAATAAAAAGATTTTAAGTTCTTGAAACCAAAGCCACCCCTCAGGGAAGACCATCTCCCACAGGAACAGACTTAGTATCCAAGTCATACTAGGCCATTAAGAGCAGCCCCTGCAAAGCATGATTTCTGCAGGAATGTGTGGATTTCAAAGAGAAGCAATGGGGCCACTGAGCGTTCAACTTCTGGCAAGGCAGCCACAGATCACTGAGGTACATTTCCATGATCACAGCATACTGGTTTCCTATTACATTACATTTTGCTTTCAAAGAAATCAATAAATTTCTCAAAATTCTCTTAAGTTAATTTTGTTGTTGTTTTCATATATACTTGAGTAACATCTTAGAATCAAACATGAAAAGTTGTCGCACCACATAAATTTAGGTCCCTGAAAGACTTCCGTTTTGAATAAAAATAAGGGTGGTCAGGTTGTCCTACCACCTACCCTGAACCATTCTCTACCATTTCCCTGCCCTCTGCCCTTCTCCATAGTCTGTCCAGTCTCAAGTAACATTAACAACTGCCTTGTCTACCTTGTGCAGTTGTGGTGATAGTCCTGGCAGTGCAATTCTACAGGCTAACACAGGACCTTACTGCCTAGATAGATGACTCAGCTCCTGTGTTCACTCTTTGTCTAGGGAAAATAGGTCATGATGAAAAAGCCATTTCCCATTCAAGTCGTCCTTCTTGGAAAACAGGCATGATGCCTAGATTCAGGAACAGCCATCTCATACCCCTGAGGTGAAAAGCATGAAGACAATGTCTAAACTTCAAGGGAGATGGAAGAGAAAGAATTAATCTACACTGACAACTGTGAATAAGAATTGCAAGCTTCAACCAACAAACTCAGGACTTTGTTTGCTTTCCGTTTATAAAGTTGAATGCATCCTTAATTCATACATTAGTGTGCTGCAGTCTGGCTGGGCACAAATCACGAGCCACTGAAGCAGGAACAAACTTTATTTCTGAACTCCACCAGCACACTCCACACACACTTCCCGGGAACTCTCCCAAATGCCACAGGGCTCCTCCAGGAACCAACAACTGGAAATCCCTCTTCCAGAAATCCCTCCTCCTGCACTTCCCCAAACAATGGGAACTCTCCGGAATTCCCCATGAGAACTCCAAAGTAGCAGGCCAAGGTGGACAGTAAAGATCTAATATACAACCGAATCAATCCAGCATCATCTTAATGGCTTGCCTCTCAACCAATACTATTGGCAAAATTCCAGGGGCCATTCCGACTCCGCTGTGGCTCTCAGCACTAGTGAAGCAATAGATCATGTTATTTAGGTCATAATAAAATGAAATTAACATTTACGTGTTTGAGGATTTATATTATGATGTCATTGTATTACAGTATATACACATGTATATACTCAAATATACATACATATTAGAATTACAATTCTAAATTTTTAAACTCAAATACATATAAACTGATATTATATGTTATGGTAAAATGTGTGGATATATACATAGATAAATAGATAGATCCTTAATTATTATACAGTAGCATATTGTAAAAACATTACATCAGAAAAAACAATCACAGGAAACTATCGTGGATTTCCGTCTTAAGTGATTCAGTTGAGTCTAGTGTCTGGGCCTCTATTCGCCTTATTATCTTTATGAAAAGTTGTATTTATTGTAGAGTTATACACAGAAAAATCAATCGTCTTTAAAAGCAGAGTTTGGTGAGTTTTCACAAATGTACAGAAATTAGTTATGTAACAAAGATCATCACATATGATGTAGACTATATCATCAACCCCAAAGCTTCTGTGTTTCCATTTGCAATCAAAACCACTGTCTTATTTGGGGGTTTCTGAAGCGTCATATAAATGGAATTATTTAGTATGTGGTCTTTTGTATCTGATTTAATTCACAAGCATAATTGTTCTGAGATGTTCCTGATCCTTAATGCTCTGATATTTCTTTCATTATCATTGCTGTGTAGCATTCCACTGTAGTCCAAGTTACTTTATGCACTTATGCAGGCATTCCTGTTTTATACTTTTAAAAGTTAATGATATCTGATTGTTTCTACTTTAGGGCTACTATGAGTGGAACTGCAGTTGAATATTTGCATACAAATTTAACAACAATAAAAAAAGCAAAACCTAAAAGCAAAATTCAGGATCCAGCCATTGGCGCCACACAGGCAATTGCTAATTATGATATTAAGTAATTTAATATGTACTCTTAGTATCAAATGATGGGGAGAAAAAATTAGGGTAATATTAAGCAACTTTCCTGAATAGTGGCTAAAACAAGTATGCAAATTGAATGGTGTTTCTAAAAATCTGAATTTTAAAAGAATTATAGTAAGACATAGTTGAGATACATGCAAATATTTGGTTAGCTTATTTATTATAAATATCGTGTATTTATAGCACAAATTCAGGGCACTGTGCTCTGAATTTTTTGTCACTACCAATCACACAATATGGCATGAATAGGGAAGCTGTTTATATTTTGGCACTTAAACTTAAATCTGGACTTTGAGTGTAATATTAAATATTATCACTCTAAAAATCTATAAGGATTTAGAGACATGAGTTTTGTCTTAGAGAGGAAATAGTGTACATGAAGATAGATTATGTATAAGAGAAGCAAAAATAAAGATGAGGAGAAAATATATACATCCTTTCTGCAAACAGAGAACAATCCTAGCAGAAAAAGTATGTACATGAGTTTGTAATTTTTTTTAAAGTAACATCTGGCTCCAGGTTTGACTGTTGCATTTCTAACTCACAATATACACAAGCCATATGATATTTTAGGTAAACTGATAACTTTACTGTGCTTAAAGTATTCACTTAGCTTCATTAACAATGAAATATTAGCTAAACTTGTGTGAAAACACACAAGTCAGCATATATAAAAAAATGATGATGTGCAGGTGTGTCTGAGACATGATCATATCCATTGGAAATGCTCAGACGTCAAGTTTCCATGCTATATGTTTATATTCTAGAAAATGCTTCAAAGTCTATATTTTTTTCTGTTTACTATTTGAAGCTGACTCTTAAACTCTTAGATTTGTGTTCTACTTAGTTTTACCTTTCCAACACATTTTAATATTTCTTTTGCTATTTCCTTTATGACAAAAATCATTACTTAGACATATACATAACAATTTCCAAATGATAATATTTTAAGCAACGAAGCATGCTCTGAATATTTTTGCTTCCAATTTTTATTTTTACTGCACTCTTGTCAGATTATATGGATACTATGATGCCTGTTTTTCAAAAAGTAATACATTATTATGGCATTTATATAGGAAATCTATATGAACACCATATACAATTTAGAGGAAATGATTGTCTCCAGTGTTTTCCCTTGGACACAATTCAAAATACATACATGTAGTGAATACGAATCTCAGGCTACAAAATCAAGTGTACAAGAAATGCCACATTATTTAAATTCTTTTTCTGTTGGAATACAGAAAACATATTACTATTTTTGTGACTTTTCTCCCCTACTAGGAAACATAGTCAGGGGTGGTATAGAGCTATGGTAGGAAATCCTTTGTTCATTGGTTGTTTATGTCAATAGTGGAGACACCTATGACTTCATTTTAAGACCGAATTCCCTCCTGTTTCATGCCACACAGAGTAGATTATGACACTGAGAACATAAAGTGTACAGAATAACATTTTAGAACATGATGCTGTATTAACCCTACTAGAATCTTCACATTCCTGCAAACAAAGTTAGCCTATTTTCCAAGTGTTTCTAACCTCTAAAATACCTTGCAGATATCTCTGGCATTCTCATACTTTCCATAGACAAGCAAGGCATAAATCAGCATGTTATTCATTTTTATGACCCTCATCATAATCTCCAGTGGTCTGGAATTATTTTCTATTGCCTGGAGACTCCCTTACAACACTGTCCCTTAATCCCAGAAACTTAGTCATGAGTACATCAGAAATTTAATTAAGACAGAATAATTCTAAAATGAGTTATTCTTATATTAGTAAAGAACAGATGTCTGACTTACAGGAAGCTAGATGCAGTGAATTATTGTAGAAAACACAGGGTGATTGTCAATGAATGCCTACGGAGCACCATGGATCTAGAAAATCTTCACTCCTCATTGCTCATTAATTCCAAAGAATCTTCAAACATACCACAATTTGTGCTCTATAATTTGCAGAACATTTCCCAGTGTGTTCAGTTCATTATGATATTTTTATTTTTCATAGAGACATGGCAAAAGAGAACATGTACTTTCCAAAATTCCTGGTGGGGAAGAAATGTTTCAATCTGATATTGGGCAATTCAGTTTCCAGTGTTGTTAAAAGATTTTCCATGGGATTCTAATTGAACAAGTTATACTTATTCTATGTATGTATAATATGTTAAAATACACTCTAGTGTCTTTTATATCTAGAAAGAACAAATATAAAAAAATGTCTAATAGACAACAAACAAACAAATAGACGATTAACACTTAGTAGAAAACAATTGCTGGAATTATTGAGCATGTTAGGCCCAATGTCATTAGTCAATCACGGTAAATTGAATGAATTTCCCTGGTTGTTGATTAGTCAATAAATATTACCAATATTGCTAAAAAAGAGATTTTTCCAGAGTCAATTTCTTTATATGAACTCAAGAATGGCATATGTTTATTGGTTAGCATATTAATAGAGTTGCTGCATTTTCCCAACTGGTTTCTAAAGTTCTCAAGAGGTGGGGTGCTCTTTGCCTTTTCCAATGACTACAAGAATTGGTCAGGACATTTAATTCCTGAAACAAATCTCTGTCTTCCAACTGGTACTGTTAATAATAACAGATGTAGATCGAATGCCTAGCTCCTCTTATTAATTAACCTAAGAAATCACCCAATACTATTCCTTTCTTTCCTCCCTTACTGATAAAGGCTGCATATGTTGTACTTGCTTTAGTCAAATTTTAAGTGGAGCTCATAAATGCCAGCTCTGAATAGTTCAGATATGTTCATTCTGAGGTTAAAGCTCCTTTGACTGGTGTTGTTACCTTCCAGAAAATAATTTAGCTCTTTTGGAAGTCATAATAATAGAAAAGAACCTTACAATTCACTTTCTACACCAAAATCTTCATACATATTCTGCCTGAAATGAGAAAAAAGCATACTATAACAAGTCTGCACTATTCTTTTTTTTTCTCATTCTGCAAACTCACACTTCATCATCCAGAAGTTTTAAAATACTTATCAGTACTCGTGTACAATTATTCTTATACTAATCCTCTAGCTGCATCAATAGCAGCAGGAACTCCTAGACCCAACCTCATAGAGGATCTTATTACACTTTTAATATTTTCTCAAGGTAAAAACTAAAATATAATATAAAAGGAGAATTCTGTCTATTCACATTTGATGCAACATTAACAAATTTAATTTTATTATTATTTTCTTTTTGAAAATCCACCTGTTTTATTTCCTTCTATTTAGCTTGTTTGGTCAATGGTAAGTTGATTCCCTTTTGCCTTCTCTTCAGATTTTTTTAAAATTTGGGATTGATATTCTTTTTCATTCCTACAATGATACAATGATACAATGATATGTAAAAATGAATACTTGTATTTTTACTGCTCTGTTTGTATTACATACTGGTTAATAGCAGATGAAAATTATTTTAGTATCTCTTCAAGGGTCATTTTTTTAATAAATTTTTTAATATTTATTTTTTAGTTTTCGGCGGACACAACATCTTTGTTTGTATGTGGTGCTGAGGATCGAACCCAGGCCACACGCCTGTGAGGTAAGCGCACTACCACTTGAGCCACATCCCCAGCCCTTCAAGGGTCATTTTTACCTCTTCAATTACACATTTTCATTTATACTAACATAATCAAATTCAAAATTATGTATATGTAGCAATAAACTTTAGTTCTCTTCATCTTTATCAGTTTAGTAAAATTTCTTTAAGTCTCTTTCTCATGGAGACTACATAACAAACTTACTCTTAGACTCTTCATATTTACCCAAATAACTTTATCATCTAGATGGATGAATGAAGCTTTAGAATGGCATGAGGTTCTTGCACATATATTTTTTCCTTTCTAATCTATAGATTTTCTTCCTCATCATCTTATTTTCAATTTTTAGATAAAGAATCAGCAAATCTAAATTCAAGTCAGTTTCAGATGATGCCAAGCTGACTCTTATTTAAGTAACTTGTTATGAACTTCTAAATGGTTATAAATAAGCCTACTCTTTTTTGTTCCAGGAATTAATGAATACATACATCATATTCAGGCATGAACATGTGTATCTTGCCTGAAAATGTGCTTTCCACAGCATATTTTCTGAATGCAGGAAAGTTTTTTCTAATATGAACTTATTATAATATATTTTATTCTTTACTTAACTTTAAAAAATCACTATTATTTACTCCAATTTACTTTAAAGCTACAATTATCACAATGTTAGTTGTCAGAATTGTTTTAAATGCAGAGATTTTTTCCTTTACACTGTAGTTTGAGTAAATTAATTTTGTCTTCCAAGTTGCTAATTCAAATCCACTGTAACCTACTTCCATACTGATTACAAAAATTTTAAGATTATAAATCATTAGGTTAAAATTCAGAAAATCTTGAGCTTGCATGAATGGCTGTGTGTATGTGTGTGTGTCTGTGTGTGTGTGTGTGTGTGCATGTATGTGTGCTTTGTTTCTATCTCTTGAATTCCTATGTTATATACAATCAAGGGTTCATTGTTTTGTTTTGTTTTGTTTTCCTAGCAGTTCATGTCATATTAACAACAATTCTCTGTGTGGTCCATTTGATCTTTCCACAGTAGTTATTGAGTCCCATAGATGACTTTTACTTTCCTAAATGTTTGCTCACTGGTGATCAGGCTATCTTCTATCTGGGCAGTTTGGTCAACAGTCTCTCTGCCTATGTGGGTCAATAGTGATGCAGAGAGTGAGCTGTGTCCTCACACTATATGTAGGTAGAGGGCTTTGTCTCCAACTTCTTCACTGCAAATGCTTCAAAGGCTATGCATTAGTCAGAAACTGTTTAGTATAGTAACAATCACACGACTTATTTCAAAATAAGTTATTTAAAACAATTTATTCACTGGTGAGATGAGGCTGAAAGATCCAAAAGACAGTGAAATAATTCAGAGTAACAACTTTGGGTCTGCCATGGGTGGGATGGCTGAGTCGATAGTTTTTTGCAGCTAATATGGCAGAATTAATGGGTACTGAATCCTTACATGTCTAATGTACTACTAACGTGGAAAAGATTCAGAAATGGGGACAGTGTCATTCTCACCTTCTTCAAACATAGTAGTGGATCAGAACTAAAAACAAGATTGTAAGGGAGACTACTCCACTGTTTGCCAGTCTCTAGCCTCAACATGTGAAGCACTTTTGAAAGTTAGGTCTGGGACTAAGAAACAATACACTGAAATAAAATGACCATCAAAAACTACAAAGACTGCAGGGTTTTTTGTTTGTTTGTTTGTCTGTTTGCTCTAGCTTCCACATATCAGAGAAAACATTTGACCGTTGATTTTCTGAGTATGGCTTATTTCAATGGCTAAAAGGTAAACACTCTTCTACTGTCAGAAGAAAGTGGATACCACAAAATATTTACTTCTTGAAAGTTTCTTCAAGAGCAGAAAGACTTGCTAGTTCATCACATTCATTTTAGGCTCTTTTGGAGAATTAGAGAAAATGGAAGTTCATCTACTATATCAAGATCAATACTCATTTATTCTTTTCCTGCAGAGTCTAATAGCAGGTATCCTATATAAAAATATTTGCATGTTGAAAATACAAGAGATAGAAATATATAAATGTATTGAAATAAATAAGAAATTATGTTTCTATGATCTTCTGATGGAAAATGTCTTATTAATCATCTCAGTTTGAAAGATATGTCATTACATATATGCAAATGAATTCAACTATAAGATTTTTATCATAGTATTGTAGTATGTTTTTTTAATTAGAGAATTACAATTATACATAGTGTTTGAATACAATTTGACAAAATTATACATGCAAGGAATTTGATTTCAATCTCTATCTCCCCTTTTTTTCTCTTCCTTGTTGGTTGGTCTTATTATCCTTCTTTTACTCTACTAATCTTCCTTTAACTACTTTATTTTTTTAACTTTTGATTGTTACTTATTATCATACATAAAGATGAAAATATCTTTGGTACCTTTATATGTATATTTAACATGGTTTTGTCAAATTTATTCCATATATCGCCCCCTTTCCCTTCCCTCTTCCTTCACTCTGTTCCCCTTCTTCTACTCCATTGATCTTCCCTATGGTAACCTGTTCCTGCCCCCACTACCTTCTTTCCCTTATTTTGCTCTACCTTCCACATAACAGAGAAAACATTTGACCCTTGATTTTCCGAGTATGGGTTATTTCACTTAGCATGATTTTCTACGTTTTCATCGATTGACTTGCAAATGCCATTATTTCATTCTATTTACTGGCTGAGTAAAACTTCATTCAGTGTATATACAACATTTTCTTGATCCATTCATCTATTGACTGGCATTTGGTTGGTTTCCATAATTTTGTTATAGTAAATTGTGTTGCTATAAACATTAAAATAGCTGTATCCCCATAGTATGCTGATATTAGATCTGATGGGTAAATACAAAGGAATGGGATAGCTGAATTATATGATTATTTCATTCCTAGTTTACTTAATAGACCAAAATATGCTTTAAAATATATCCTAAACACTAAACTGAAAATGGTTTTATATAATTATTGAACTAAATATCCAAAGAAATACTTTTGAAATAGTGTTGGCTTTTCATCACAGTGGCTTCATACATTTAATTGACAGCTTTTGTGTTAATTTGTATACTTAAAGATATCAGTCCTCAGATGCTGCTCACATTACCCACTTTGTTTTATGAAAAACTGAGGAAATAAATAGGTTGTTTTTGATGTCTTAGGAAATATGAAGAACGGTGATAAATCTTTTTCAAATATGCATATTTGGAACTCCTTTGTAAAAAAAAGGCTATACCTGAGTTTATAAAAAAATATTAATGTGGTGACCATTTGTGCCTATGTCAATTTACTGATCACTTGTACATCATTTTATTTCTTCTGTAGTTCAGCAATAGTTACAGTGTTATATATTTTAATCAATTTTTGCCCAAATTGTCAGTAAAAACCTTTATCTAATATTCCTCAGGGTAAATGGATGAATGAGTAGAAAGGGAAAAAAAGATATGAAAACACATGATGAAATAAATTAAGTGCATTTTGAAGAAACTAAAATTTCATTCTTGGGTTACTTAATTAGTAAAGATTTTCTTTGGATTTTCCAACTACTTTAACAATACTATGTTAAACATAATTTTACTATAATTCTGTTAAAATATTATAAAATTAAGTAGAAGCTATTGATTAAAAAGAATCATATTAATTATTTTTATTATTTAAATATGACATGATAATTGATGTTGTCTATTTTATATATTTATACTATGTGCTTATTTATGATGAATAAACTCATGACATACACATTAGTTAAAGGTTCTTTTTGATTATTCCTTAATTTACTAGGGTTCTCTTTGTGTGCTTGATAAGGGATACACATTCTTTTCTCATTTTTGTGATGCTAGGGATTGTACCCAGGGCCTTATGAATGCTAGGTATGCACTCTACAACAGAATGACTCTATCACTGAGCTATACTCTAATGTTACACACAACACCATTGTGTGCATTAAATAAATATTCTCATATTTAGATAATTAGCTTATACGTTTTAGCAGTATTGTATTCAACATTGTGATGAAAAATGTACACATACAATATTCAGCTGTTATTCAATTATAAAATTAGAATAATTTCTTTAAATGGAATTAGCAAATCAAAATGTGTACATTTAATGCATATGTATATTTAGTGATAGTATGTTATTAAACTGTATTACTAAAGAAATTTATGAGTTCAGTCCTCAAAAAAGGGTGTATAGTGTTCCAATTTTACTCTACCCTCATCAATATTCTTTTTAGCTAATTCTTAAGACCAGTATTTCTTAATTTTAATACTACCAATGTTTGGACCAGATAATTTTTTTTTGTAATTTTGAGATAAAAAAATATAATACAAACATTTTAAACTTTTGTGTGGTAACTTTTATCATTTTTTCCTTTTTCTCATTTTATTTTGAACATACACATAATAAGTTCAAAATTATAAAATTAGAACCTATATTTAATGTTTTTATTTATTTCATAACATTGATTTTGTTTTCTTTTTTGTAAGAACACAATTAGTGTCTTGGTATTTTACAAGTAACAACAAATAACTACTCAGTTTTATCATCACCAATGATTAAAAGGTATTCTTCTCACACATGATTAGAAATGGCAACATAATCATACTTTATATATTTCAGGCTATTTTTTAACTATATACTCTATTCATTAAATTGTCTACTTATTCTGGAGAAATTCTGTAACATTTTAACTACTAAAAACTCATTTTTGTAATTTGATTACTATGAGGTATTGCTTACT